>NC_133651.1:167829776-168080670 GCF_009905375.1 Apium graveolens
AAACAGCTAAGGAGACTGTTTAGGCATGTCCTTAAGAGATATCACCTTATTAATGAGATTAATGATCAAGGAGATATAAATGTAAAGTGCATAGTAATGATAGTGTTGCAGACCCACTGACTAAGGCTTTGTCACAGCAAAAACACGATGGTCATACTAGTTCCATGAGTATTAATACATGGGTGATTGGCTCTAGTACAAGTGGAAGATTGTTAGTGTTTGTGCCCTAGAGACAACACTATGATGTTTTAGTTTAAGAGATTTGGATTATTAACGTTTATGTTTTATCGATTATTCCCTTAATAATTTAGTAATTCTTAATTTACTGCGATATAAATGTCAGATTAATAAATGTCCTTGGAATATGATATGCAATTCTATATCTCTAAGTACGTGACTTAGAAATGAGATTATGAGAATAGTATCAATATTCCTAAAAGTACCTAGTCGAGTATTATTATTAAAGGACAAAAATAAAGCATTAAGACCGGTGTTTTTGTTGACTGATGATCACATCTCATTGATCATAGGTATAGTGATACTAAACTCAAAAACATAGGTATATGTAAATGTACATGGTGCTGCACAGACCCGATATGAGATTCTACATGTCTGTTGTGTCATAAGTAATTCTCACAGTGAAAATGATGTAATGGTCCTTAGACCTGAAGTCATTATATTTCTATACGAGAATTAATATTCATTGATTCCATTAAAAGTTATCCTTGACCGGGTAATGATAAAAGTGGACATTGGGTATATTATGAATCGTATGAGAAATAGGAATGATCTAGATGGGATTTAACCCTCCTATTTGGGTAGCAATGATGTATTACTAGATGTCGCTCATTATTAACGATTTTAAATTAGATTTAAAATTCGTCGCCAACGTAATAATAACCAATAGGGTCATACACAAAGAATGCTTGAAGGATTATTTAATTTAAATTAGATTTAAATTATATTAAAGTAATTCAAATTATTTATATTATTAATTAAGTATGACTTAATTAATTAGATAAATAATGATATTCGAATTTACTAATATTAATTATGAAATTCAATTGTTAAATAATTAAGTGTGACTTAATTATTATACAAATAGGAATTTCAAATTAATAATAACTCCTAATTAGTTAAGAGTTATAATTCTTTTACTAATCTCTATATAATATCTCTTTTATGGCTGATTGTGTGCGCAAGACTTTTACTAAAACCCTAGACACCAGGAGAGAAGATGGAGAGAGCAAGAAGAAATGATTTTGTGCTAGTACACATTCAATCCTTGCGTTCAAGCATTCGTGTGGATACCGATAGAGCGTAGATCGCGAGAGCGGGATGCGTGCTGATTGAAAAAGCTTTGGATTTCCATCAGTCAACCAATTTGTAAAGCTTCTTAAGGTAAACAATCTGATCTACGATTTAAATATCTATTTTTCGCATGGATCCTGCGGTGGGTTTCAAAAATTCTGGTTTTTTTCACGTTTTTTAATTACTTTTTCCGTTGCATTTATGTACTCGAAACCCAAAACAAATACCATATTTCTCCTCAGAAATCTTATCCCATCTTGAGCATTGGGAGCCATTGGATGTAGAGTTGGATTTTGACTGGAAAGAACTTAAGAACCTTCCTGAAATTGAGAAAAATGTATGGAGGAAGAAAGAAAACAAGATTTCCTTTATTGGCCCTAATTCTACAGTTACTGACTTGGAGAAAGAAAACATGAAGGAATCTAGGCGCGTCCTCTTTACAAGATGAAGCCACATATCTTTAACATGGAGAACCTGAGAATTCCCAGGATGGTGCTTACCCCCAAACTTATCTCTCTTGGCGTGGGCGCGCCCTTACACCCGTACATCAAAAAGAATTTAAGATGGTATGATGTGGCTCCAGTTCAATTTTCCCCAAACACCTACAAGCTAGTGTGGGCTCTTTATATCATGTGCCATGATTGTGAACTCGGCGCACCCTCCATGAAGCAGTTCTCATATTTTTCAGTATATAGAAAATCTATCCATGGTTAGCACTTCCTTGTGGTCACCAAATGGGTTAACAATAAAGGTTTCAATAAAGGAAAGATTAGTCATGAACCAAAATGGAATGAGCCATTTTTCTATCTCTGCGACGTGAAGAGGGCTCGTGTTCGTTTCAACTTAGATCCAGGTAAGCTATAACGCGTCCTTGGATAAGGGTGCGTCCTCTAAAACTTTTAGGCTTTATAAACCTCTATTTCTCTTTCTGACAACTCCTTCTCTTTTAGTCAAAAGAACCCAGAAGAAACTGACGGGAAAAAAGAAGAAGAGATCTGAGAAAGTTTTGAGGTATGCTGAGAAAAAATTCAATCTCAAAGATATGATTACAAAGCTTAAGTCGAAGAGAGTTGGTGCCCTTTCTGAAAAGGTAGGTTCCCTTTGTAAGTGGAAAACCTGTCTCAACTACCTCCGAAAAAGCTAGAGGGTTTGATGTCAATGTGATGGTTTAAATTGATATCAACAAGAAAGTGGATTTGGAACAAGGTAAGATTAACGATACTTAGGTGCGTCCTATTAGCCAGGACCCGTCTTTACCTTTACTTGCTTTTGTATCTCAACTGATTATTCTATTTTTTAACAAGTTATTTTCCTTGAGACGCTCCTTTCTTTGAGGGCGCGTCTTCATGTATCGCACGTATTTACTTGCATTTTATATTTTTTTTCATATATAATGCACCCAATCTTGAAGACGCATCTTTAATTATATATCAAATTGTTTGTTATCACATATTGTTGTATGTTAGTTAATTCCCTGCTTTGATTTCTTTTTGACACGTCTTTTTTATAGGGAGCGTCCTTTTTTATAGCTGTTTCTTGTACTCCAATACAAGTTTAGTTTGTTATTGTTTGGATGCGTTGTCCATTGAGGACGCGTCCATGTCTAACTTTCACAATGTTTTTTCATAGACATGACTTCTCTCCCAAAAGGCTTTTCCATTGGTTCCTCCAGGAAACAAAAAGGTGGGAGGACTAAAAATTTGGGTACAAAAAATGACCCAAAAACCAAAGATTCTCCTGTTGTTGTGGTCCCTTCTCCTCCTGCAAAAAATCATTGACACCACTGGTGGATATATCAGAGAAAGAGGAAGCGCCCTCAAAATGTCAAATAGTAATTCCAAGTGAGCATTCAATCCTTCACAAGCACTTAAGCGCGTCCTCGACTGGTTTTTTCTTAAAGGAGGAAGTAAAAAGTTGGAATTTTACAACTGGAGAACAAGTAGAGAAGGCCATGATAAAAGCAGCAGCTGAGCTTCACTTCCACACCAAACAGAACACCAACATGGCTTCCAAACTAAGAGTGCGTCTTGGTAATGCCGATAATGCTAAAAGCCAAGCTGAAGATTAAGTCAAGTCATTGAAGAAACACATCAAGGTCCTTACCAAAGAAAAGGATGTAAGGATTCTCGCTTTGCAGTTAGAGAGGGCGCGTCTTGAAGGTCATGTGAAATGTAATATCCCATATTTTTAGAATTATTATATTTATCATTTGAATATATATATATATATATGTGTGTGCTTTTATGATTTAGAAGGAATAAAATGGTAAATTTTTTATTCCTGTTTGAGGAGTTGGTGTTATTAAATGGCAAGGTGCTAATTGTTAAGTGTTATATCGATCTATGTTAATTTCTAAAAATATTTATTTAAATGTATTATTTTCAAAAGTTATTTGAAAGCCGATCTTATTGGTATCGGTAAATTGAAATTGTTGTGAAATATCTGGGAAATATTGTGCAATTATTTTTATCAATAAATAATTATTATGCGATTATTATGGAAATTATGGTGAATTATCTGATGATTGATATTTATATTTGGGTGTGTATATGTGATAAAGTGTAAGTATTTTGATTTTTAATATGTCTAGAATAAAGAATAGATAATTATGGTATTTTTCTGGTAATTTTTGGATTTTTATATGATTTTATAAGGATTTATAGATTTAATAATTATTTTCTGAGTAATTATAAAACTATTTTATAAAGCCGGGAATCGTCCAACTTCAAGCGTTTTTGCGTTTTTGCGTTTTTACAACCCGGAGCTCTTCGAAAAATCTTTCCTAACCTAACTTGATAATTCTGAACATTTTCCGTATTTTGACTTTTTCGATCCGGACTACGGTTTGACCCGTACGAGTCCTGGCGCAAAATTTTCGATACGATAATCATTTGGGTAGATCAATAAAAACCGTATTCTCGAGAGACGAAATATTTTTACATTATTTTCTCAAAGAGTGTTTATAAGAAGCTCGGTTTTGATAATTATCCAAATCTGGTATTAAATTGAATCATTTTTATAGTTACTTAGCGGCTAAGTAATCTATTTTTTGATCCGATATATATGTGTAAATTCAGTATTTAATTCCAGAATGTTTCCAAACGCATGAAAATTATATTTTGTTAAGTTTAAAATATTTTGAGAATTTTAAAATTATTTCGGAAAATTTTTGGATTATATTTACCCAGACGTTTGTTCGTTAAATCGTAAAATGCAGATATAACGCGCGATTTATAATTGTTTTAAAAATTATGAAAATTTTATTTTATTAGTTTTTAAATATTACGAGAATTTTAGCAATATTTCGGTATTTTTGCCCGCAAGGGTTGGCTCAGTTGGTTAAAGAGGGGATAACTATGCTCTTGGTCACAGGTTCGAATTCCACGGGAGGAGAATTTATGATTATGCCTCCTGAGTTAGAGTATGTCGCTTAAATGCGGTTTACCTTGGTTCACGTGATTTACAGGCTATTGCGTGTACCCATAGGGTTTACCCAGTGCGCACCCGAAGGTAGCGGCTGCGGGTTACCTACGATAAAAAAAAATTATTTTACTAGTTTTTAATTATTCTGGGAATTTTAGAATTATTTTGGTAATTTTTTTTGATTTATTTGTACTCGAAAATTATATCGTTAAAGAGTAATTTATGAGTCAGAGGTTAGCCATCAGTAGGGAAAAGGACACGTGTCATACAAAGACATGTGCTTGTTGTTTTGTTATGCCCCTGTCATGAAAAAAAACAAAAAGAAAACCAAAACGAAAACAAACTCACCTACCCCTGTTTTATTACTTCCACCACCCCACTCTTCCCTATCTCTCTCTATCGTATATATTTATTTACTTTTGATTTTTAAAATTCATATCTTACAAACTGTTTATCAAAATTTCAATTGCTATATATGGAACGATCATCGCTTCGATATCTACGCATAGGTATATATATTGCATGGTTTTGAGAAGAAAAAATTTATGGAGCATATTTCCCATTTTAATTTATTTTCGCGACATAGGAAAGGGGTTTGACGGTGTTGATTACTTCACATGGCGTTTCAGCGTGTTTATGTTTATGGCTATTAATTTCATATTTTTCTAGAGATATTTTTCGAACATCAGATATTCTCTTCGGGATGATAAGAATTTATTTTGGGCAACGATTTTGAAATTCCGCTTTCTTACTTGTGTATATTATAGCATGTTAGTGTTTATAAATGTATTTCGTAATTTTTAGAAGTTGTTGGAAAAGTCACTTTTGGTCCGAATTTTTGTTTAAGTGGCCGTGTTTTTCGTTTATGGCGTGTTTATACTTGCAAATAAAAATTATTGTGTGTTTTAAATTTATTAATTTTATTAGAATATAGTTGGATTGTGTTGTTTAGGAGTGATTTTGAGGGGTTATGACCCCGGAAAAAGTCCGTTTTACCAAGACTTTTTTCGAAATTTTTTCTAGAATATTTATTTCAATTTCAAATTTTTATTTTTTATTATTTTCAAAAATTATAATTTGATTTAATTATTTATAATTCATTTTGATTAATTATATATTAATTTAATTAATTTATTAATTCATTTAATCAATTGATTTAATTTATAAATAGTTGAATGAACTGTAATAATTTATAAATGAGTCGAATAATATTCTAAAATTATTTTCAGCTTTTAAAATTATATAAAGGTATTGAATATTCAATTAATATTATTATTAATTGAATTATTCTTATTTTATTCGTTGAAAATAAACCGTTCGTCCGTTTAATATGAAACAAACGTGTCTAGACTCAAATTCAATTTTTTGAAATGTTGCTTGTTTTACGAGTCATTTTGAATCGATTATTGATCGATAGATCATATTTTTGACCCGATTTCAGTTTTAAATATACCCAGTCAAATGTTTTGACAAACCGAGTTATGTGTTCTATGAATTACGTGTTATGTGAATTATGCGTTTACGTGCTATGTGAATTATATGTGTAAGTGGGTCAAGAGTCTTGTGTTTGACTGTTTTATTGATGTGTGGGCTATCGTATAGGTAGACGATAGGGTTTGGCGCGCAGTTCGTCGAGTAATTGTCGTTTGGACGATTAAAGTTATATCTTTTAATTATAGATATGGATCGCTCTAGACGATCAACACCAGATGTTGGATAAACAGTAAATGGAATAGTGTTTGCTAGCAATCGCAGGTGCAGCATATCGGTGAATTGTTAGAATAAAAGATGGTGATGCTATGAGATGTCAGAATGAGGGATTGTGTTTTTGCGAGTGTGATTAACTGCTAAAAACGCAAAGGCAAGTATCTCTATCATCACTTATTGTTCAAGTGATATTTGTTTTGAATCCTATTATGCAAGTTTCCTACACTATTCTAATTTCAGAATAGTTCAATATTTTTCATACTTAACTGTTTATGATTATGCACATATTACTTTTCTATTCCCAAGTTCAGAATAGATAAATGTTTTACATATCGCTGAGTAAAATGTTTATTATGCAAGTACTCTTCTCCTATTCTATGTTCAAAATAGTTAAGTGTTTTTACTTATCAAATTAATGGATTTATAAATATTTTGGATTTTGAGAAAAATGATTTGGTTGCGAGTATTCCTGCCCAAGTGAATGGGGGAATAAAAAAAATTATAAGGGTGTCGATTATTATGACCTCTTTCAATAAAATGTTTTAAGATTGGATGGTTGCGTAAGAGGCCGTGGCGACGGTCAAGCGGAGAGCTGGGTATTATACAGGATATAATACCTTTTTAGGTCAATATGTGCCTTGGGTACCCCTTTGTTTAGCTGGATATGCTTCGGCATACCAATGTTGCTTCGCGGTTCATCACCAGCGGTAACACACCGTCGTTTGAGGATTCCAATCTAAATTACTATATTTTTTTGATAATCATAAAATAAATGATTTATCAAGTATTTTGGTTTCAGATAAAAGGTCAAATGTAGTTTTGATTCAGTTTCTGATTGATATGGATATTTAGGTTATTGTTAAATATCAAAGGTGGTATTAGTATAGATGATTGATGTTGACTTCAGTATGGGATGTTGTGAGCATTAAAGTTCGTATTAATATATAATTTGATATGACAATAAAATGAGTATTAATATCAAGAGTTCAGTTTTGAATAAAGTTTATTATTCAATCCATAATCATTGTTTCATGTATATGTTGTTTACGATATTTTCGTAAACACTGTTTTACGAGTTTTATTCACATTGAGATTCAAAATATTGCTGAAGCGTTTCGCTCGAAAATATCAAAAGGGTTTTGAATACAGTGAGAAAAAAATTATACGATTCTTTAATAAATTTTCAAATTGAGCAATTATGATTTTAAATGTTCTACTCTAGTGTAGATGTCAGTTTTATTTCAAAAAGACCATATATATATGCTATAATGATCTTGCTGAGCATTTATTTCGCTCATACTCGACTGTTTTTTTAAATTTAACCTCTAGTGAAGATTAGCTTGCGCTGTTTAGCTGCATAATTCAAGAAAGCAAAGAAGAAGCTTTTGAGAGGTGGTTGGTCCAGGGTCTGCGGACTAGTGTAAGTTCTATTGTGTAAAGTTGTGTATTTTATATTATATTATAGTTGTGTAAGTTGGGCCTAGTATACTTCTTTTCGAAGTTATACTAGCGGGTTAAGTTTTGAGATTGAGAATTATTAAAAAGAGTTTAAAAGAAAGTGAAAAATTTGTTTGTGGAATTTGGATATCTTGTTTCTAGAACTGTAACCTGAAAAGATCTTGGGTGTAGTTAGGGGTCACAAATGATATATTTCAGTTGCTGGCGTTTATTTACTTATTAAACGGGTTAATATGGATTGGGGTTTTATAGTGGCGACCAAATCCTCTGACCCCGGATTTGGGGGCGCTACATAAAAGCTGTGGAGAAAGCTGTTGATGATGTAGTTAGCAACAGCTTTCTCAATAATGTTCTTAATGATGACAGTGTGCATGGCTGGAAAGAGGAAAAGAAGTTGATGCACCAGGCTGAATTTACAGCTGAATTTGAGGAGTGTTGTTCTGGTTTCATTGTGAATGACCCAGATTATACCTTTTCCAAGTTTGATGAAGAAATCAAGAAATGGGTAAATGATTTTAATATTAAGGCTATAGATTCCATTAAGAACAAAAGAATGCCACCCTCACCACTACAAACTCAACCCCATCAATCTCCTCAAGGCACCCAAGACAAACAGCAGGACGTGCGTCCATTCTACGACGTGTCATATCTTTATTTGGAAGTTTCATAAACAATTACGGGTGCAGGCTCCTTTAATCCTTGTAATTTGTAATTTTTATGACTTGGTTTTCTGGATATTTTCGATGGTAATTTTCTCAAGGTTTTATACCTTGAATTACTTTTATGCATACTGTCATTTATTCTATCTTCCATGTTTTATCATGCTTCCTTATATGTTATTAAAATGTTAAGATTTATAAACCATATCAAATGATGGGCGTGCCTTCAACTTAAAACGCGTCATTATTTCATAAAATATCTTTTAGAATAATTCTTTCATTAAGGACGCGTCTTTCCTTAGAGTTACCTCCAACACTTTCCCTCATATCATTGCTTTTCCTTCCTTGTATAAAAGTCAACTTATGCTATCACCTACGTACTATAAGTTAAGTGCTATATTACGAGGGTGCATCCTTCTTTCAGGAGGCATCTTCTTCATTTTTACTTCCTAATTGGATTCAAGTGCTATAAACTGCCATTAACATTTGAACTATGAGGACGTGTCACAGCAGTTTGGAGAGGTGGGTGCCTCCTCATGCTTTGAAAACAAGCTATCACTATGCAACCCTCTCACAGACATAAATTCTAGGACACGTCTTCCATAGAGGATGTGTCATGATACATTTCCTAGACATCTTGTCTAGCTGTTATAGCTGCAGTAGCCCGAAGTTCTCTACCACATATAATGCCCAAGTGAAAGCAAATAAGATAAATCAAATAACCATTGTGAAGAATTTTTTTCAAAGTATTTATTAATAATGCGCTCCGGTGTCAAAAGTGCACTGGTCCCATGGCTCCTATGCTCTGTCGGGAATTTATTCGAAAATATAATCCTTCAACTAGTTCTAAGGTGGAGTAGTGCATGCACTACCCCCTAGGCTAGGAGGAGTTTCATTGCTTCTAGTCTATTATTCGGGAACAGGCCTACTTAAATCACCTGGAAATATACATAATAATATGTAAGGGGCCCACTACACCATATCTGGCCTGTAGCAACACTTTTTTTGGTGTTACAGGCATAGATCTTGGGTAACAGTTTTTTTAATGTTACATTAGAGGATACTCGATGTTACCATAGATATGATGAAATTGCTATTATAACACAAAATATTGTGTTAGTATTGATACTACAATAAGTGTTATCATAAAATTAAATATTTTGGCGGTAGTGTAATGGTGGGACAAATTTTGGCCAAATTTTGACCAAATTTTCAGCGGCCCAATTCTAAAATTTCGACCCGCTCAAATATAAAATACACTTTCACTTATACTTCACTTATACTGCTATTATGCACTCACAATTATACCCTCTCACATCCAAAACACCCAGTCAAAAGACAATCTAACACTCTCGATCGGGATCGATGTCGGGGTCGATGGGTTCTAAATTAGGGTTCTAAATTACCTTCTCAGTCGTTGTTAAGGTCTTGGAGTAAATTAGGGTTCTAGTAATTAGGGTTTGTAGAAATTGGGGCTTTCTTCTCAAACGGGTTCTAGCAATCGCTTTCTTCTCAAACTTGTGGCTTTCTTCTTGTTTGATTCAATAGGTACGGTCTTATTTTGTTGTCCAATTTTCGTGTATGTCTTCTTGTGCTCTCGTGTGTGTATATATTTGCTTTTTGTGTGCTCTTATTTTGTCTTCTATTTGTGCTCATATATTTATAATTTATGTTCATTTATATCGATTTTACTAATATCTTTCTAAAAATTGAGTTTTGCACCTGATTAAAGAAGACTAAAGCAATCCACTAAGAGCTTGTAGAGAGAGGACAAGGTAATTGATTAATTTCTTCAATTGTATATACATATACATATAATCACTTGTATATCTATAATTGTAATTTTCTTTGATTTTTTATTTTTCAACCCATGTATTGCTCTGCACGCATATTAGCATAATTTTATAAGCCCTAACTCAATACTCTGCCATTTTTTTGTTTTTCCCATTTTATTTACCTTGAGAACACGCCTAATATTTCAGAATTTCCCTGTTATAATGAATGTAAAATGTCCTTAATTTGTCTACATAGTAAAATTGTCAAAATTTCATATAAAGTTTGGTAATTTACTATTAGAATTGCGAGATTAGAATGCGGTTTCGTGCTGAGATTCTTCGAATTGGGGTTGTATTGTAATTTTTTAGACTAGAAAAATTTGTGTGTATGTAGTGTGTGCATGATTACATTGTTCCTATTGAAATTTTAGAGGTTCAATGCTTTGTTTTATCATGTATGATTATTTGTCATAATGTGGCTGCCACAAACAATATTTTAGGTAAATTTCAAATTATCATATGTTCCCTTCTTGTTTTGTGAAATTTCTCAGGCTCTTCGATAACCAAATGGCTGTTTCCCTTGAAGAAACAGCTTCTTCACCGAATGGTCTAAGAACACCGGCAAGTTCCTCATGCTTTTTTTGTCTAAGTAGTTTTGCGCAAAGTTCAAGTAACGATTCCAATGCTTCTGCTCTTTTTTGTCCCAAAGACAATTCTCTTCTAATTGGAAAAATAACAGAGGGTGTTTGATTCACTTGATAACAGTTTTCCCTGCCATTATGCTGGCTTATAGCATCATCTGCTTCTACGCTTGGATGAGTTCCTTCTGCAAGCGTGAATGTACTTATTTTTATTTCAATGGTGTGTCAACTTTTAATCTTTCTAATGCATTTGATTGGAAATACAGAAGTTAGAGATCTATAGATGACTCGTGATCCTACTGAATTGGAAATTTATTGGACTAATGTTCATCTTTCTAACTATATCTTATAACTTGCAGGTTGAGCTGTTTATGGACTCTGAATCTTTACAATTTATGGGTGAGCATGGCTAGTTGTTTTTCTAGTTGGTTAATTAAGAACTTAAATATTTATTTTATTGCATTACCTTGCTACATCAGTTTTCATATGAACTTATAATGTACTATCTTTAGGTAATGAAATTGCACTTGTTATTTCTAATCATAGGAGCGACATTGAATGGCTGGTTGGATGGATTCTAGCTCAGGTTTGATATTAGAGTCATTATGTTTGTGTGAATTAGGACTTGAAACTTGCAACAAAATATTGTGGTGTAGATGAGGCTCAATTCAAATGCTTTGACATTACCCTATCATAAAATAAAAAGAGGTGCTATGTGTGAACTGCTTGATTATCACCTGACTTGCTTCTCCCCGAGTTGGTTGATAATTTATATTGAATTAAATGCAAAAATTTACAGCATCAATAGTTTAGTATCAGGGTTTTGGTGAATGTGTGTTTTTTTCATTTATACTTTCTTCACAAACTAATACTAATTTTCCTGACAGCGGTCAGGTTGTCTAGGTAGTGCATTGGCTGTAGCCAAGAAATCATCAAAATACCTCCCGGTGAGTTTCGCTTCTCTCAAAATTAATCAGGATAGTTGAACAACATTTTTTTTATCATTGTCAATACAAAAGAAAAATGAGAAATATCGCAGGAAGCTACAACCAGATATAAATGTAGTTTGTGTAAATATATCTCTCAGTTTGGGTAACGTTATATTCTTACAGTCTTTGATGTTGTGCAACCATATACTATTTTGAAGGACTAACTAATGACTGAATAGTTTAGGCCTAAATACATTTGATTTGAAGGAGATGGAAGAGTAGATTATAGTATCTACCCCCAATATCCAGGGATGATGATAGAGTTGGGGACATAGCTACACCAACCCTATATAAATGTTTGTACAAATTGTTACTATATGAAGTCCAAGTGATGTGTTTGCATTTCATTTCAAGAAACTAGAAATGATTCTATACAGGGTTGCATTGACGTAGTTAATTACATGTCACATGTGTGAAAAAACTAAAAAAAAGCCAAATCCCTCATGAGTGTCCAAGGATTAGGTTAGGATGAATAGAAAGAAATGGTAAAAATTGGTATTTATTTGGTTGTTTTAATGCTGTCCGATTGAAATTTGATAATGTATCAAATATCATTGTACTCGAAGGCCTAATCATGAGAAGAATACCAAATAAAGTTACATTACTCAGAATTCAGAAGATAGTTGTTTGCTATGAATTGTTTAAAGTGCCCTTAGCGCCTTCTTTTCCTTTGGACACTTGCTTAAACTTCTTTATAGAACTAACTGGTTCAGTCTTGACCTTGACTTTCCTCAATTAGTGAAAAGCCTTTCCATCAATTGTATGAACATTTTTCAACCGCGTCAAGACTACATTTTCTCCATTACTGCTGTTTCTACCCTGCTTCAGCTTGTCAGAAAGTAGCGTTCTTGTTGATTTATCCCTCAACTTATTGTCAGGTTTTATAGGAAGAAAAACTGCAGATGAGTTGCTGTATTTGGCAACATATGGTTGTAGATGGGGATCCCTCAACAGCTCTGCAGCCTAAATGTCAGAGAAAAAGATGCAAGTGTCATAGAAAGGTAATTTACTAATTCACAGCCATATACAATATTTCTAAGATAGAGGGTTGGAGACTAACAGTTGGTCGGAGTTCTGGCTTTTTCCGTAGCATATTTGTTTTCAAGGATAACAGAATTCTTCTATTATTCAGAATCTACACGCATTTTGATCACTGTCCATCCAGTCTCTTGGTCTCATTTTTTATTCTGTTTTTATTGCTTGTACAGGCTGAAAAGCAGGGTGCTCACTTCTACTCAGTTATAGTAACAAAACACGAAGCATCTGCTGGGATAGTTTGTTTAGTTCAGTGAGCAGATAAAAATAATTTTAAGGTTTGTGGTAAGTGAATGTTGCATGCATGCCAAAACTTTCCGTCATTTCAGCATACTGAACACATATGTCTTGTTTACCGAGTTGAAGTGGCCATGGTTGTCGGTGTTGTGTATCTTAGGGCCAGAACTCATAAGAAATCGACTAATTATTGCCTTGCTAGGTTTTGGTTACTTCTTAATATCTGTAATTAGTCAAGTTAACGGCAGTTTTTGCTTCATTTTTTCTTACATGGGCTGATGCAGTTTTTGCTTCATTTTTGTTTACAGGGGCTGATGCAGTTTTTGCTTCATTTGTGCTTGATTTATGCTGTTGCAAGGGTTTATTTCCGAGTGCTGGGTTCAAGTGGACTGGTGGGCTGTCTTTGTGCTTTCTTTTTTGGAGATAGTGGGCTTGTGTTTGTTTTTAGATTGCTAGTGGGATTTTTGGTTAAGTCTTTTAGTTTTTCCTTTCTTATTTCAAATTAGGTGTGATTTTTGATGTAATTTATTTATTTATTTTGTTTTTTCTCTTTGTTTTTCTTAGAGCCTGTTCTAAGAGAAATTTTGAAAAGTGACTCGTGTAAATTCTTTCTCTTTTATATATTTTACGAGGCTTAGACCTCATTTACCAAAAAAAAATATCAGAAGCGTTAAAAAAGAATGTTACAATAAGATATAAAAATGTTACCAAAAGATTGAATTGAGTGTTACAATAGCAAATATGGGGTTACAAAAGAGTCTATTTCAACATATTTTTGGTGTTACTAAAGGGTAAGGTGTGTTGCAACAGAACTGTGGTTACACCTTCAACTTGTTACCATTGAAATAGAAAATGTAACTATAGTTACTCTATTATAACAGATTGAGAGGTGTTACCAAAATTTCAAAAAGTGTAACCGTAGACATCTATTGTAGTAGGGGCAAATCCAACACCCCCAAATTTTCAAAAAATGTAACCATAGCCCGTTTTTTTGCTTTAGGTAACACTTTTGGCCATTTTAACACTTTTTTTCGGTGTTGCTACAGGTTAAATATGGTGTAGTGGCCGCATCTGCACCTTACTGGTAGTAGTTTCGTAGATGTTCCGCATTTCACGCTCGCGGAACAAGCTTTCCTTCCAAATCTTCAAGATGATAGATCCCCTTCCATAATATTGCTTTGATTATGTACGGTCCTTCCCAATTAGCTCCAAATACTCCACGTTGAGGATTCTTTGTGTTTGGCATCACCTTCCAGAGTATTAGATCACCCACTTTCAACAGTTTTTCCTTTAATTTCTTGTTGTAATATGTCGTTGCGCGCTGTTGATACGCCACAAGATGTAACTGAGAGTTCTCCCTTGCTTCCTCTAAGAGATTCAAGTGAGGCCTCTGGTTAACCTCTGCATCTCCTTCTGCATAATGATCTCTACGGAGTGATCCCGAACCAACTTCTACGGGAACCATAGTTTCATATGCGTAAGTGAGCATAAAAGAAGATTCTCCCGTAGTAGACCTTGGAGTCGTTTTGTAAGACCACAGTACTTTTGGGAGTTCTTTGAGACATTTTCCTTTGCGTTCCTCCACATTGGTCTTGAGAGTATGCTTTATTATCTTATTGACAGCTTCAGTTGGTCCATTACTCTGCGGATGATATACTTCTGTAAATTCTTTCTTAATCTTCAGATCTTCACATAGCCGCCACAACTCCTTGCTATCAAACTGCTTCCTATTTTCAAAGACAAGCTTGTAAGGATCCCAAATCTACACACAATAGAGTTGAATACAAAGTCTTTGATTTTCTTAGCAGTGATGGTTGCTAGTGGCATGGCCTCGACCCACTTAGTGAAGTAGTCAACTGCGACCACTACATAGTTGACGTCTCCTTTAGCTTTCGGTAGTTCTCTAATAAGATCAATTCCCCCTATGGAAAATGGCTATGGACTCATCATAGATGTCAAGTGTGTTGCGAGCATATATGAGTAGTTCAAGAAGCGTTGACATCGATCACATGCTCTAACGAAGTTGGTGGCGTCTTCTTTCATTGTCAGCCAATAATATTCTTGGCATTAAATCTTCATTGTCAGCCACAAAATCCTTCATGTACCTCCCTCAAAATGTAATTCCCTTTTTTCTCATCGAAATATCTAAGCAGCGGTTGGTTGAAACCGCTCTTATACAATATCTCATCACACACCACGTACCTTGCAGCCTTGTAGCAAAGCCGCCGAGCCCTAAACATCTTTTCGGGAAGCGTTCCTTTGTTAATATAAGCAAGAATGGGTGTCATCCATGTATCCTCTGGAGTTTCATCTACTTGCATTACTTTCACCTTTGGGATGTTTGGGAGTTCTTGGATTTCCAGAGGTATATAACCTAACAATACAACCTCTTGTTGGGATCCCATTTTAGCCAAAGCATCTGCGTTGCAGTTCTTTTCTCTTGGCACACATTCCAACCTTACCTCTATGAATTTTTTAAGAAGCCGTTGCGCACACCTCAAGTACAATTCTGTTTAGGGACCTCGAGCCTGAAACCCTTCATTTACTTGGTTTACCACCAATTCTGAGTCGCTCCTAGAAATCAAATTCAGGACTCCCATCTCCAAAGCAATCTTTGAACCATTAATTACTGCCTCATACTCCACATCATTATTCGTAGCGTAGAACTTGAAATGAATAGAACTCATCAAATGATTCCCCTCAAAAGGTACAAGCCCTATGCCCGCACATGCGCCTTCATTGTTAACCGCTCCATCTATATGCAAAGTCCACCAAGGATGCGGAAGCTCATCCTCAGACAGCGGGTCAAAAAGTTCTTCAGGATAAAGTGGAGACAACACCACCAAGGTCTTGTTATCACTTTTAGAATCGAATTCCAGTAGGAAATCTGCTAGGGCTTGTCCTTTGATCGTTGTACGTGGCAGATATTCCAAGTCAAAATGCCCTTACTCCATAACCCATTTCAACATGCTTCCTGACGATTACGGTGTGTGAAGGACTTGTCGCAGAGGGTACGCTGTGCGGACTTTGATTCTGTGAGCCTGAAAATATGGGCGCCATTTTCTCGATGCAAAGGTCAATGCATAAACCAATTTGTCCATGTTAGTGTAACAAGTTTCAGCATCGTTCAAACTCTTACTCACATAGTACACCGGTGATTATTGTCCATCTTCTTCTCTTACCAACACCGTACCGGTTGAATACTCCGAGACCGCCAATTATAGAATCAAGGATTCACCATCCAATGACTTTGATAACATGGGAGGATTCCCCAGCTGCTCCTTGACCCTTCTGAAAGCCTCCTCACACTCCGTCGTCCACACAAAATCTCCACTTGGATTCACTTGTATGTCGGTCGCATCCCCCTCAGGAAGGCATTTTCCGTCATACCTTCTTCTATGAAATTCCTTAACAGCCTTGTGATAACAATCACGTGATTCAAACTGCGATCCTCTCAGGCTGCCCACTCCATTAGGTGTAGGTAAATTTATCATCAAGTGATGTATCAAGGTTATTACTATGAAGGCTCGTAGCCAAGGTCTGCCCACCACCATATTATGCATGGACACTTGGTCCAACACCTTGAATTCTATCATTTGCGTAACAGATAAAGCTCCTTCTCCAAGTGTAACAAGGAGTCTAATTGAACCCATAACCCTCATTGCTTCTCCAGTAAAGCCATAAACATGTGCATCTTCAAAATTTATATCACTTTCTGGAAATCCCAACTTTTTGTATGTGATGTAGTACAAAAATGTTTGCATAACTTCCGCTATCAAGGAAAACCCGATGCACATTCATTGACCCAATGAGCATAGCTATTACCAGTACGTCATTGTGAGGATGATGCACTGTAATATCCGGGACATAGCGTATAATTATTTTTATTGATAAATAAATAATATGTGGTTATATTATGATTTTTGGCGAATTATCTGATGATTGGTGTTGTTATGTGGATGTTTATATGTGGTAAAGTATAAGTATGTTAATTTTATTATGTCTAGAATAAAATATAGATAATTAAGGTATTTTTCTGGTAATTTTTGGAGTGTTATATGATTTTATATTGATTTATGAATTTATTAATTATTTTCGGAATAATTACAAAATCATTTTCTAAAGCCAGGAATAGTCCAACCTCAACCGTTTTTACATTTTTACAACCCGAAACTTTTCCGAAAACTCCTTCTTAACCTAATCTGGTAATTCCGGACATTTTTCATGTTTTGACTTTTTCGATTTGGATTACGGTTTGACCCGTGCGCGGGCCGGCTCAATATTTTCGATATGCTAACCCTTTTCGATAACATTATCTTCGTACAAATCCTTTTATAAAATCCCGGTTTTGATAATTAGCCAAAACAGGATAATACTTATCCAAAACAGGATAACGCTTATCCAAAACCGGATAACGCTTATCTAAAATAGGGTAATGTTTATCCGATAGGATCGTATTTATAGTTACTTAGCGGCTAAGAAATGTATTTATCGATCCAACACAATCCATAACGTACAAATACTCCGTAAATATAAATAGCCAACACAGTATTGTATTTTCTACAGATAATCATTTGCAAACAGTAAAACTACATAGTTTCTAGAGAAAAACCTTAAAATTCATCGCGTTCTTGAAAATCAATCGTACAAACGAAGGCGTTATCGAACTCTGATTCGGGCGTGCAATATATCAAAATGAAGCTCTCGAAAAACTCTTTCTGAATGAACCATCTATTTTTGTGCAGAAATCAAGGTATTTCTCTTATTTAATTATTTTAATTCGAAATATTTATGGATTAAATTAGGAATTTTTGTTCTTGATGTTTTTAATATGATTTGATGGCATAATCATGTAGATCTTTTTTCCTGGTCATTTTGGTATATTATATGTCAAAAACCGAGTTCAATAACATGTCCAAATTGTGGTTTGATTCTCGGGTTTAAAAACTAGGGTTTATGTTCTTGAATATTACTAATTCGAAATTGGGGGTTTCAATCTCGTTAATTCTGGGAAGAATCTGTTACAACCAATGTACCCAGGACATTCCCAGGAATCGATGCATGATTTTTACTTGATTTTAGGAGCCGATTTCGATCAGATCGGGAAAGAAGAACAGTGGCTGTGTTCTTCATTTCCCGGCCAAAACCCGGCTAATTAACTGATGATTTGTGAATTGTGATTGCATAAAACAATTGATGGAAGTGTGAGGGACAAATCTGCACACTTTGGAACTGTTCTGGGTGATTTTCAGCCGCCGCCGGCGAGCTCGATGGCGGCAGCCATGGCTGTTGGTGGCGGAGGGTGGGGGTGGGGGTGGGGGTGGGGGTGAAATTGCAATTTCATCATCCACCTTTCACCTTACTTGCATTTCAGTCCTTTCTCTTTAAAATTATTTTAAAAATAATATTTTATTATTTTAAAAATCAGAAAATTGTTTATTGAATTATTTTAAATTCAGAAAATTATTTTAATTATTTATTTATTCAAAAATAAATCAAAATTATTTTATTAAATAATTTTAATTAGTTTTTAAATATTTTAATTAATCGATTAATTTATTATTAATTGATTAATTAATTTAATTAATTATTAATTAATTTTAATTGATTTAATAATTAGATTTAATTATTTATTTTTGATTTAAAAATTCTAAAAAATAATTTCGACCCTTAAAATATTATTTTAAATTATTTTCAAGGCTCGATAATTATTATAAAATTATTTTAAAGTCAGATTCGGGTGTTCGAACCCTATTATTTAATTATAAAATGATTCGGAGGCCCATTTTAATTCCGAAAAATGTTCAAAAATTTGTATTAAAGAACTGGAAAATCATTTTGACCCCGAATCTTCTTTGAAAATTTATTTTAATTGAATATCTTGCGTGGTATGTGCTACGTGCTATCTGATTGATGTGTTATATGCCTATGTGGTTGTTGTTTGACTATTTTGGTCATAACTTTCAATCCGTAAATCAGATTTGGGTAAAACGAAGGGTAGATAAAAGCTTATGACGTCTATGTGACGATTAGAATAGTATGAGATTGAGTATTGATAGATGCTTGTGATGCCTAGCAGAGTAAGCGCGGCATAGAAAAAGATAGTCAGTGATCCGTAGATAGAATTGAAGTGTAGAAAGAGAAGGCAAATGATTGACGAATAGAAGCAAGGCATCAAAAAAGAAGGAGAGTGATTGATGAGTAGAACTGTTAGATGAGTACAAGTAAAGTTGGAAATCATCTATGATAATGCAAGTCCTTCTGAACCTTTCTTCGAGATATATTGCAAATATTTTTGAACTTTCTCATAACATGTTTCTAGTATTCAAAATAAATCTTATTTTACATTGCAAGTGCTTAAACTATTCAACCTTGAACCCTGATCATATCATTGAACTTGAGCTGTAAGCTTTATTTCTTGTAAACCACCAACGGTTGATTTCCCAGATATTAAACCATACCAATACAATACTACTCTATAAATACATACACACCATAAACCAAGTATTTCAACAAAATTTCTTGAGCACACAGAAAATTATACACCCTGGAATACCCTATCACATCCAAGATCAATACCTTGTATTATCATTGAACCATTGTTCTTCAGATACTTGATTCTTCATCAGGCTTGAAGACGTTCTTTATACTTACACCTTAATACACCCTGGTGATACCTGTGAAATGTTTTATGCTCTGAGATAAATGCTTTATCAAGGTTAATTATGATTTTGTTTTATTGAACTGCAATGGTTATCCTATTGAATTATTTTAGAATTGGATGGTTTTATAAATCTGGACCAGATTCATGGTCAGACCAGATTCGTGGTCATATTAGGCCAATGCGTGCCTTGGATCCAGTATATAGAGCAAATCCGGGAGCCTTGCTTGGGATTAGTGCGTGACTGATCAGCAGCCTAACCTTGGTTTTTAAAAATGAAAAGAATATCCAATTCTATTCATTGCTTATCTAGAAACTTGATTCGTATGAATCATTTCAACTGATCATTGTTGAACCTCAGTTATTGCTATTATGACTTGCTGAGCTAGTTAGCTCACTCTTGCAAATCTGTTATGTTATTTTACAGTTGAAAAAGGAAATTGTTGGTGACGAGGATTCCCAGTCCAGTGTGCGAGCTAGGATTCTAGGATAAGCTGGACCGAGTTAGCAGGAGCTTTATAATGTAGATGAGTTCTGTAAGATTGTAAGAATGATATCATTATCAGTTATAAGCGGAATTAGTTGAGATTTGGTACGATGTAATATAAGTTAAGGTTGTGGCTTGTTTTCATACTTTAAACTGTTGCGATCCATGGTTATGGTAAGAAGGGTCTTTGCATATATTGTAACAACCCAAATAATGGGTCAAGATTTGGTGTCACGAAACAATCTTTACATTAAATAAAATAATATTCAATTAACCCCTTGAATCCGGATCATTTACAAGTTATGGTATGAAACAAGAATCTAACATTCTACAATTCACACAACTACCATACCAATGTTGTTGGATATATTTGAGATGTCATGTCTAATATATTTCATGTTTAGTTTTCAGATCTTAACTAACAGGAAATATCAGTACTTACTGGAATCAGGACTTACTGGAAGTCAGGACTTAAGGATATCAGGATTAGATTATCAGAAGATAATATCAGAAGATGGATATCAGAACTTAAGTACTGGAGGACTAACAGTTAAGGAAGGAAGCTGATTTACAGGAAAGAAGATCGAGACTAATACAAGAAGAGGATATGCATGGAAAGAGTTAGAGGACTAGAAGAATTATATAAGATATCTGGTTGATATATTTTAGGAGATAGAATTATATTCCATATCAACTAGAAGTTATCTTGTAACTGTGTGTCTATATAAACACAGACATAGGTTTACTCTATAAGAGTTATGATCATCGAGAAGATCATATATTGTAACCTAGCAGCTCTCGTGATATTTGTTCATCAATGAGAGAGAACAATTCCATTGTAACAGAGTTTATTATATCGAATACATCTGTTTTCTGTTACTTGTGCTTTAAATCGATTTGATTGTATTCTACACTGTATTAAATTCCCTTCTACAGTGTTGTCTGACCTAACAAGTGGTATCAAAGCTTCTCTGTTAACACACATACAGTAAAGATCTAAAATAATCATGTCTGAAGAAGCAGAAAATCCAACAAGCCCGCTAAAACTAAAGAAACTCCAAAGACTCAAACCCATAGTCGATATGAGACTATTAGGGTTCCCATATTGAGACATTCTGAATATCCCATATGGAAAGTAAAGATGGCTATATTTCTGGAAGCTACAGATCTAGAATACCTTGATAGAATTTATGAAGGACCGCATAAGCCAACCAAGCTCTCTGTTGTAGTTGCAGATTAGCCAGCAAAGACCATACCAAAGGAGAAAAGTGAATACATAGCTGAAGATATCTCATCTATTGCCAAGGATGCAAAGGTAAGGCATTTCATGCATAGTGCCATTGATAATGTCATGTCAAATAGGGTAATTCAATGCAAGACTGTAAAAGAGATATGGGATGCTTTGGAGACAAGGTGTCAGGGAACTGATGCAATCAAGAAAAATAAGAGAACTATACTCACTCAAGAGTATGAGCACTTTGACTCAAAAAGTGACGAGTCATTAACTGACTTATATGACAGGTTTGTCAAACTCTTGAATGATCTGTCACTGGTGGACAAGGAATATGACATTAAAGATTCAAATCTAAAATTCCTTTTAGCTCTTCCTGAAAGTTGGGATTTGAAAGCTACTATTATAAGAGACAACTATGCTCTTGATGAAACTACTCTTGATGAAAATGGATGTCTCAAAGAAAGGAAAAGGAAAGGCACTCATTATAAAGTCTGATTCAGAATCATCAAGTTCTGATGATAATGATTCAGAAACTGAAAGTCTACCTGAAGTAGATGTTGATGAAGAGATGATGAAGCTGTGTGCTCTTATGGTGAAGGGTATCACAAAGATAGCCTACAGGCAATTCAGAAGAGGAAAGAAGTTTTCCAGGAAAGGTAGAAGTTCTGATAAGAAGGGCTTCAGAAAATCTGAAGGCAAAGGAGGAAAGTCTGACATAGGAGATTACTCAAATGTCAAATGCTACAATTGTGGTAAGAAAGGCCACATATCTTCTGACTGCAAGAAAGAAAAGAGTGATAAAGGCAAGGATCTTGTCACAAAGAAGAAAAGCTGGACAGACACCTCAGATTCTGAAGATGAGGAGAACTATGCCTTGATGGAAAATGCTGATAGCAGTTCTGATGCTGCTGAGTTAAAGGTACCTCAAACAACTTATGCCTTTCATACTGATGATATTACTGAGTTGAGATTATATCTTAAAACCATATTTATTAGCTATAGAGATCAAATTTTAACATGTGAAAGATTAACTTCTGAAAATCTTGCTTTTAAAAAGTGGAATGATTATTTAGAAAAAGAGTTGGTTATGTTCCACCAAACTCAGAAGGATAGAGATGATGCTTTCTATGTTAGAGATGAAGTGCTAAAAATGAATAAATCTCTAAAAACTGAGTTAGAAAGGGAGAGAGAGATTATCAGGACTTGGACTAACTCTGGCAGAGCAACTCAGGATATACTAAGTAGTGGAAATTGGAAAGAGAGCTTAGGTTATGGAGATGAGAAAAGTGAAAAAGGAACTGAACAAGTTAAGCCAATTATTATTAAACAAACTACTAAGCCAAAGGTAAAACCTGTTAAATTTGTAGCTAAAACTGTAAAGTCTGATTCTGAAAAGATGAAAGATATTGAGACAGAAGTGATAGTAGAGTCAACTTCTGACAAATTAGAATAGGATAAACCAACTGAAGTTAACATAGGCTTAATGACAAAGAATCAGCTTAAACATAAGCTGAAAGAGATTACCAGTGTAAACAAGGTAAAGATAGCTAGGAAAAATAGGAATGGAAAGGAAGGTGTGAATAAAAGTAACAATTATATGCCTATTCCTAATGCTCCTAGAAAGAAATGCTATAACTGTGGAAACTCTAACCATCTGGCTTCTTTTTGCAGGAAGAATAAGAATATAAACTCCTTACCTTCTAAGTCAGGAGTTAAGAGTCAGTCTGTTAGATTTAAGCCATAAAATCATTGTTTTCATTGTGGTAGTACATGGCATTCCATTTATACTTGTAAGGAATATCATAGTTTGTACTATGATTATTATCAGATAAAACCTTCTTTGAAGAAAGTTGTTTATATTCCTTCTAGTGTAAAGAATGATGCAAAGTCTGATACTGTTAATACTGATAAGAAAATTGTTAGCATAAACTCTGATGTTAAATCCGCAGCAAATGTTAACAAACTTAAAAAGGCCAAAGGATCCAAGCAAGTCTGGGTCCTTAAAACTAACCATTAGCGGTCTTTGTGATTGCAGGGCAACAGGAAGAACATCCTAGTTCTGGACAGTGGATGTTCAGGACATATGACTGGAAATAAAGCCTTGCTATCAGATTTTGTGGAGAAAGCTGGCGCAGAAGTTTCTTATGGAGATGGCAATATTGGAAAAACTCTGGGATATGGCAAGATCAATCTAGGGAATGTCATTATTGAAAAAATAGCTCTTATCTCAGGACTTAAACACAAATTGTTGAATATAAGTCAAATCTGTGACAGAGGTTATCATGTGGATTTCTTTGAAGAACACTGTGAAGTTATAAGTAATTCAACAGGCAAAGTGGTTCTGAAAGGATACAGGCATGGTAACATTTATGAAGCCAGACTTTCAACAAGTACTGATGGTTCTGCAGTCTGTCTGTTGAGTAGAGCATCAATTGAAGAAAGCTGGAATTTGCACAAGAAACTCTCTCATTTAAATTTCAACAATATAAATGAGCTTGTAAAGAAAGATCTAGTGAGAGGACTGCCAAAAACAGTATTTGCTCCTGATGGCCTTTGTGATTCATATTAGAAGGCAAAACAAAGAAAATCTTCTTTCAAGAGCAAAACCGAGTCATCAATTCTTGAGCCTTATCACCTACTGCATGTTGATCTATTTGGTCCAGTCAACGTCATGTCTATTGGAAAGAAGAAATATGCTATGTTTATAGTAGATGAGTTCACAAGGTACACTTGGGTGTACTTCTTGCATAAGAAGACTGAAACTGCATCTACCCTAACTGATCATGTCAGACAGCTGGATAAATTGATTAAAGATTCTGTTAAAATCATAAGGAGTGATAATGGCACTGAGTTCAAGAATTTTATCATGGAAGAGTTCTGCAAAGATCATGGAATCAGATATGAATTTTCTGTACTTGGAACTCCACAGCAAAATGGAGTTGTAGAAAGAAAGAACAGGACTCTCATTGAAGTTGTACGAACAATGCTTGATGAAGCAAAGCTACCAACCTATTTTTGGGCTTAAGCTGTGCAGACTACTTGTTTTACACAAAATGCTACACTTATAAACAAGCATGGAAAAACACCATATGAGATGGTGAAGAAGAAGAAGCCAAATCTGAAATACTTTCATGTATTTAGTTACAAGTGTTTTGTTCTTAAGACTTATCCTGAACAGCTGTCAAAATTTGATCTAAAAGCTGATGAAGGAATTTTTGTAGGATATCCACTTTCCACAAAAGCCTTCAGAGTCTACAATTTGAGAACAAGAGTTGTCATGGAATCTATCAATGTCTCTTTTGATGATAAGAAGATTACTGGACATGAAGATTTCGATGATCATGATAAGCTGAGATTTGAGAATGAAGATTTAAATTCTGATTCTGGAAATTCTGATGACTTAAATACTGATCCTGTAAGTTCTGATGGATTAAGTTCTGACGTGGTTGAAATTGTGGTAACAACTCGAAAGGAAAATGCACATGTCCAGGGGGAGCAAGCTGAAGAACCTACCACATCTCAAGACTCTCGAGAAGCATCGGAACTTGTCATTGGCTCTTCAAGTTCTGATTCATCTAGTTCTGATGAGCCAAATTCTGATAATTCTGGAAGCTCTGATTCTTCAACTCCTGAAAAATCAAATTCAAATTCTGAAGTCTCAGAGAGCATAACTACAGGGGGAGCATTAGAAAATGCTGATGTAGACAGCATGGATCATGGGGGAGGATCCAGTTCTAGAGATCAACTTCCATCAGCAAGGAAGTGGACTAAAGCACATACACCTGATTTAATCATTGGAGATCCTGAAGCAGGTGTCAGAACTAGAACTGCAACTTTAAATGAATGTCTCTATCATTCTTTTCTGTCTCAGATTGAACCAAAGAAAGTGGAAGAAGCTCTTCAAGATGCTGATTGGGTGTAAGCAATGCAGGAAGAGTTAAATGAATTTGAAAGAAATAAAGTCTGGACCCTAGTGCCAAGACCAAATAACAGATCCATTGTTGGTACAAAATGGGTGTTCAGAAACAAAACTGACAGTGATGGCATAATAACAAGGAATAAAGCAAGACTGGTTACCAAAGGCTGCTCTCAACAGGAGGGTATTGATTATGATGAAACATTTGCACTAGTTGCTAGATTAGATGTCATAAGGATCTTTTTGGCTTATGCTGCTCACAAGAAGTTTAAAGTCTTTCAAATGGATATGAAAAGTACTTTTCTCAATGGAGAATTGGAAGAAGAGGTATATGTTGAATAACCTCCAGGCTTTGTAGATCCTAAATTTCCCAATCATGTCTACAGGCTTGACAAAGCACTTTATGTCCTTAAGCAAGCTCCAAGAACATAGTATGCGACTTTAGCTCAATTTCTTCTGGAAAGTGGATTTCATAGAGACACAATTGACAAGACTCTATTCTCCCCAAACCATGGAAAAGACTTACTTTTGGTACAGATATATGTTGATGATATCATATTTGGTTCTACTAATTCCAAACTGTGTGAGAAGTTTGCAAGGCTAATGCAGTCAAGATATCAAATGAGTATGATGGGAGAACTCAGCTATTTTCTGGGCCTTCAAGTCAAGCAAACTGCAGAAGGCACTTTTATCTGTCAATCGAAGTATACCAGAAATTTACTGAAGAAATTTAGAATGCAAGATTGTTCAACTACATCCACTCCCATGGCCACTGTAACCAAGTTAGATAAGGAGACTGGTAAATCAGTAGATATTACAAAGTACAGAGGTATGATTGGCTCCTTACTCTATCTAACTGCAAGTAGACCTGATATCATGTATGCTACCCGTCTTTGTGCAAGATTTCAGGCTAATCCAAGAGAACCTCATTTATTAGCTGTGAAAAGAATTTTCAAGTACCTTAAGGGTACAGCTGATCTAGGATTGTGGTATCCTAGGGAATCAGATTTTAAGGTATTTGGTTACTCAGATGCAGATTTTGCAGGATGCAAAATAGACAGGAAAAGCACTAGTGGAACCTGCCAATTTCTTGGAGGCAGATTGGTTTCTTGGTTTAGCAAGAAACAAAAGTCAATTTCCACATCAACTGCAGAAGCAGAATACATTGTTGCAGGAAGCTGTTGTGCACAGATTCTTTGGATGAAGAATCAGTTACTGGATTATGGGTTAGAATATTCTAAAATCTCTATTTACTGTGATAATCAAAGTGCTATTGCTATGACAGGTAATCCAGTTCAACACTCAATGACAAAGCACATCAGCATTAGGTACCATTTCATAAGAGAACATGTGGATGAAGGTACAGTGGAATTGCATTTTGTTCTAACAGATCAACAGCTAGCAGATATCTTCAGAAAACCACTATGTGATGCTACTTTTATAAGATTGGTAAATGAACTTGGAATGGTTTCAGGTTCTTTCTCTAAATCTGCTTAGTTTTTGTTCTCATGCATCAGACTATATGATCAGTGTTTACGGATTGTATTATCTATATGTAATCTGTGCTTAGTTTGGAAATTCATTAAATGCTGATTGTTATATGATGTGGATTTATATACTCTGATAAGTGTTTTGAATGTTCTGTGGCTATTCAATCCAATGAGGATAACTGTGCTAGATGCTGACCTAATAGTCTTTAACATACTAGAAATCCCATGTTTGAATTAGTTGTTTATGTGGAAACTCATTAACACAAGCAGATTCTGATATTGAGCTTAGTCAAAGTTACTTTGTGTATCTTATTACTAAGTCATAAACTAGATTCTTGTTTCTTATCTGTTAAATTATGTTGTCAGTAAATCTTAAGAATGAACTAAGTGCTAATAAGCCTCACTTATCAAAAGAAAAGAAAAGAAAAGAAAAGAATAAAAGTCAGGTACTCTATTGAGATCTAGAGTAAAAATGTAGAAGGAAAGACCCAAGTGCATTACTGGTATTAAGTAATATGCATTTGAAAAGCAAAAAAATTTCTCGGTGACTTTTCACACTCTATGATTACTGGAGAAATACTCTGATAACAACATAAATTCTGATAAGCAGTCGAGACTCACTTACACTGAGAAGCCACTGTAAAAAGGAATTTCAAAAGATGCATAGAATGAGCACAAACAGTTGAGGTGGACTCATGCATAAATTTGTTCTATAGTAGACATCATGACTGATGACAGATTTTAAGCATTTGTCTGAGTTATGCGTTATTTCTAAGATGTACTAAAGTTGATCAGACTTTAATCTCTATCTGATATTTTGCTGAATGCACACACTTTCACTCCATATGAATGATGAAAATTACTGTGGTCATTAAGTAATTTTTGACAAACAGTTAAGTGTCATTTGCATAAATTCTGAGGACAAGTTCCGATGGAAGTTCTGATGATTAAACTCTGAAGAAAACAAGCCAGTATTTATACGAAGAATCATAGAAAAAGATATTCACTTTTTGAGTACAGAAGCCATGTCCCGATGACTGTTAAAATATGATATAAGTTAAGTTCTAATATTAAATCCTGATGGAATCTTTGATGCTTACGTGGCATTTTTCTTTACTTGACTTATTTATGGTAAAATCTGAAACAGTCATATTTAAATCAGAATAAATTTGGGTGAGATAAAAACAGTCATAATCATTATGGGTTAGTGGTTAACGTGTATGTCTTGAAAAACAGCATGAGCACAGTAATTGTTAATTATTTCCCGTGCCCATTAACTCTTGATTTAGATCTTTTACTGACTGTTATTATTACACATCAGTCTAGGGAGTCGAGGGATCATTATTTTTACTTGTAATTGTTAACCAGTCCTCGCGTCCCTTGGTATTCTATTGGCTATTTAATCCGACTATTCATCTCAGCCAAAACATCTTTCATTTTCTCACAAACTCAATCTCTTTTTATTCTCATCAATAAAAATGGTTCGTTTCAACTTGTTCATGAACTATGAAACTTTTAATATCGAGTTGAGTTGTGATGATTGGCAACATGAATGGCATGCCACCGCCATTCCTAAAGAACTCTGGAACTCAGTTCCACAAGAGGTTCACATAGACCTCTTGTTCTTTTCGATGGACTATGACCTCCATCTTGATCGTTTGGAGGAAGAAAGGAGAGAAGCTCTCCGTCAGCAAGAATGGATCATCCATCTTGCAGTGCTTTTCGTCAGCAGCAGAAGGAGCTAGTCGATAGGTTTTCTTAGACTAGGACTAAGGCTGTTGATGTTAAGCTTCTTAGAATAGGACTATCTTGTAATTTTTGCATGTAATTGATAAATTACATGAAATGTACTCATCTGATATATTAATGAAATTTTCTTTAAATTGCAAGATTTAGTCTTTGTTTCTCAAATTATGTGACTGTGCATGTTTTATTTGCAATTTGTTAATCTTTACTTCATCGATTTTTAACTTTATCCTGTGATGAATGTTTTGATTCAATAATGGTCAATAATAAATTTTGATGATTTGAGGAAATAATTGAAGCACGAGTTCATGCATCTGAACCTGTGATAGTTGAAGCTGAGAATGTTACTTCTCAGAAAGAAAAAGCAGCTCAAAGTTCTGATACTTTGAAAAAAAAATCTGTAAATTCTGATGTTGCTGAAACAACTCCTTCATTGCCAAGGAGATTGAAGAAAATGAAGGCTAGGAGGTATTTGGCTAAGGCTACATCAGAAGATACTGAAGAAGCTGAGGAAGGGGATCAAGAATCTTGATCTCATAAGAATCAATTATCATGGAAGCCCTTCCAGCTCGAGCCAAAGACACTGCTAATGACACAGTTGTTACCCCTCCTGTCTCTCCTATTAAAGCTACAGATGATGCTAAAGAAGAAACTGATTATTCTGAAATAGATATTCATAATTTGAATATACCTGAAGTTCTTTATTTGGAAGCTCCATCTACATCAAAGACACCAGCTCTGGAGATAAATTCTGCTGATCAGAATTTAGATGATGTTAATCCTGAATCTCTAGTTGCTTCACACACTTTTGAACTATCAGAACATAATGAGTCTTCCTCAAGTTCTGATGATAGTGTTTCTGTTGAGACTCCAGTACCTACTATCGGCAAGGAAGCATTGGTGAAGAAATTTGTTGAAAAGGAAGCACCTATTCCTTGGGAGGATACTCACAGAGGTGTTGAGTGGACCAAGAAGTGGAATGAATCAGATTTTATTCCATGTTCTAAAATTCTGACAGAGCATATTACAAAAGCTGATGAGTTACTCACAAATGCTGATTTCAAGACACAACTCAAGATCACAGCTTTGTCTACAAAACATCTTCAAGGTCTACATACTTCTACTCATGAAAAGGTTGATACACTGTAATAACCCCAATTTTTGGGAAATTTTTGAAACCCTTATGAATAGTGTTTTTGCTGAATGAGAAAACTTTTCATGCCACACTATGTAGGGGTTCTGATATGGATATTCTGAGATTTTATTAGTACTTTATATGGGATATAAGTGTATATAAAGATCGTCAGAATCCAAATCCGAACACTTTGATTTTTCCCGGAAATACACTAGATACGGAAAGATTTGAGAAAAAAGGTAACAGGATAAAAAGGATTTAAATTAAAGGATTATAGGAGAGGATCATAAAAGGAATATAATATATTGAGAAAGGTTAAGGGAACCTAAGTAATAAGATCCCGGGTATGATCCTTCAAACGATAAACGAAAATGAAAGTTAAGCGAACCGTATAACAGATCAGCGGTCATTAGGTAAACAATTAGGAAGTTAATCAAAAGGATTAGAGAGGATGATATCACCCAACCAATGAGAAGAGGACAAGGAGGGGAGGATGACATCATGAGGATGACACAAGCATGACATGGGAAGGAAGGAGATGTGGTGGCTTTTTAACCACACAAAATCAAGGGCAACTAGGTAATTTACTAAAACAAACACAAAAATCAAACCAACCAAGCCAAGCAAATCATTTTTCATCAAAATCAAAAAGAAACCAAGGCATTGTTCTTCATGCTCTCGGCCAAAACAGAACCAGAACACTAAAACTGCTGTATCTCCTTCATTTCTCACTCAAATATTGTGTTCTATAGCTCATTGGAAAGGTATTGAGATGGCCTACAACTCTTGTTCACAAGTCTCGTCCAAATAATCATGGTAAGACCTTCATTTTTACAGTTCTTTAAATCGGACTTTTAGAAACTTCAAAGCCTAACTTTGCGTTCTTGATTTCTTTGGAAAGATCAAGCTTGTAGGAGGCTCCCTAAGGCTTCCTAGCAACTTAACACCTCCCAAGGAAGGTATAAACTTCAAACCCTAGCCTTTACTTTATTTGTTAGTAAGTTTAATGGTTGGTGTTGTGAAATGAGAAGCATGGATTGTGATTATTAGTAGTTTGGTTTGATTTGGAAGTGTTTTTGGTAATTGAAGCTTGATTATAGTTCATAGGTCTTGATTGTGGTTGTTTGAGTTGAAAACCTTGGAGATTATGGACTGATGTGGTATGGTTTAGGTGAAGTTTTGTTGTATTGATGGTTATGAGTTGGTTGGTGGTTAATTGGAGTAGTTTAAACATTGGTAATCGCGTAAACATAGCCGTCGTAACGTCCGATTTTCTTTGGACTGTTTTTGTGCATAACATTAGGACCCGAGAACCCCCTGCTAGATTATGACCACTGCCATGTTTAGATAGCTCATGTTACGAGCTTCGTTTTGATATGTAGTTCGTTCGATTCCGATGCACGGTTTAGGAGAAACGACCGTTTCAAGTAACGGCGTTTCGCGAACGAAACTTTTCCCCTCGCCTTACTTTGAAACATAGGTTAAAGACCAAAAAGGGTTAATTAATGCATGAAACATTTATGGTAAGTGTGTTAGGCAGTTGGTAAGACACTCGCAAAGGAATCGCCTTAAAACTCGTAAAGGTTAAATTATTAAAAATGGTGGAGCCGAGGGTACTCGAGTGACTTAAGAGAATCAGTAAGCGCAAAACGAGCGTTAGAGTCTGAGTTGGTTAGAGTATAGATTTACAAGTGACTTTGGTTTAATTCCAACTTACTTGTTGTTTATAGGTTACCAGACTCGTCCCGAGCCATTCGTAACCCCCAGTCGCTCAGGCAAGTTTTCTACCCGACATACTGTTGTTGTGATGTAAATATATGTATATGCATTATCTTGTGATAGTGCATGATTGTTATTAGCAAATTTTGCGATATATTGGAGCATGCTGATATGGTATATATGCATGCCTGTTTCGCATTCTTTCCATATATATATATCTGTTGATTCAGTTGATAATACCTATGCTAGAGGATAGCGGTAATTTGCATATACCCTTAGTACAGGGACCCAAAGGTGAAAATATTTCTAAAACCGGGAGTCGAGGATCCCGAGTAGATTTTGTATATATGGATATAAATATATATATATATTTATACTTATATATATATATGGTCATAGTTTTCAAAACTATTAATCGAATAAGGTTTATTCGATAACTTTAACTTTATTTTATTATTGAATATTATTTTGAATATTCATCCGAGGACTTATGACTCCTTTATTTTATTATTGAATATTATTTTGAATATTCATTCGAGGGCTTATGACTCAGTTTATATTGTTTAATGAATATTTTTGAATATTCATTTGAGGATCTATGACTCCGATTATTTGCTGAGATTTGTTCTTTATTTTATTAAAGAATAAGGTGTAAATAATCAAACTTATTTTCGATTATTCAAATAAAGATATTACTTTCGTATAAGTATATCTTTGATTATTTGCTATTCATTTCAAGTATAAGTTTTAATACTTCTACTTCAATTATTTTATAAAGATTATTCTTTATGGGAATATTATTTAAATAATAATATTCAGACATTTTCTAAATATTCTGGGGACTGATTTACTTCATTAAATCAGCTTCACTCCAAACATTCTTAAAAATGTTTTGCGAGTCTTCAAAATGATTTTTTTAAAAGTTAGAGCGGATCCCAAAACTCATTTTTTTTAAGATCCTCCTTTCGAAGGGGATTTAAATACTCGCTCAAAACCTGAGGGATCCGGCTCTGTAGTGTGTTTTATATTCGCAACAAGGTTGCTGTTTTGATAAATGAATTGATTACTTACCCAACACTCGGGAAGTAAAATTCTTGGAACAAGTTAATCCATTAACAGGCATCGCCTGGGAAATATCGGTGAGTTCTCCTTTCCAAATAGATACGACTTCTTGGTGGAGCCGTATCAACAAGTTTCTACTTGGGGAAAGTGGGGACAAGCTTTACGTTTCAGAGTCATGGATTTCATCTGAACTAGGAGTGGCGTAAGTGGCCGAGTAGCGCCGGCCCAGCCTTATTATATTGGCCCAAATGGCCTGGAAGTTCCGCTAAGGCGGTCCATTCCTTAGGAGTTCAGTGTTCGGTTGACAAGTAAATCCGACAGGTTCTCCTCTACATGTAGAAAATGGTGGGGTTGTACTACTACGACTGATCATCGTAAGTGGTCTTCCTGGCGCGGCAAACTCCCGTAATGAGTTCATCATCCAATTGGATAATTTCTGCAACACTACCCAGAGCACTTAGAAAGGCTACGGTTGGGCGATTGTTGAGTGTTGGCAGGGTCAAGTTTTCAAAATGATGTTTACATCAAATGAAGTATCTCGTAACTTCATTTTATTTTGATAATATTTTAAAGATTTAATCTATTCAAATCTTGCCTTATAGTCTCATTTATGTGATGAACTTTTGAAACTGATTATAACTTGAACGGAGGTAGTTCAAGTAGTATTTGGGAAAGATATAAGTATTTTGGGGTATCTTGTAACTTCAACTTTTAAACTTATATCTAATTAATAATTGTCTTATGAATGATAAAGATTTTCAGAAAAACGTTGAGACAAGGTTAGATATATGAGATCACCTTGCAACGATATTTTTTTTTATACAGTTATACACTGGGACTTTGTGTATATTGTGCATGGAAGAGGACTTCCAATATTTTGAAAAGTATATATGTATATATATATATACTGAATATTTTGCGACTTCATCGCATTAAGATATCAACTTGGTTCATTTCTTTCGACCAAGACTTTCATGAGTACTATGAGAAGGATCATATATTGTTAATCATTATACATATTATTTTGGTGGGCTTGCTGCTCACCCTTGCTTTCTTCTTTCATCACACAACATCAGATAGACAAGATGAACCGGACCAAGCTCCCGATTCGCAAGAGGTTAGGAGACGTTCCGCAGTTTTCTAGAAGCACTGATGCCGCCATAGCTGAGGTAGGAACTACCAATAGGCTAGGCTTTCAAATTTTGATGTATCAGATTATGTATATAAATGAATTGTAATAATGGCAAAGAAATGTAAATTTATTCAGAAACCTGTTTAAGGTGTATTGGCATATAATTGTGGAATAAAACGACTTGTGATTATTTTTGGATATTCATCTCTGAGACTATAACTTGTGGTGTGTGTGTTTATTGTGGGGTCACAGTACAGAGTAATTGATTATTTATTAAGATTGGGTGTTGTTAAGGGAAATGGAACTCGTGACAACCCGGATCCCCGACCCCGGATTTGGGGGTGTTACAGAAATGGTATCAGAGCCAAGCGTTATAAACCTCAGAGATGATGGGACGTTAAGATAATATGTTCACTAAGATAATAAGAACTCTTGCCAAGTTCATAGTCGGACTACCTAACGTAGTACTGACAGTTAAAACCCTTATGGGAACCCTTATAAATGTAGCGATAGAAGCGTAGTTCGTTATCGTATATGGTAGCGGGACTCCGAACCCTGAAGTTGAGGAACATCAACGCGATGATGTTTTATTACTAATTGGAGATCAGATTGTGGATCCAATAGAGCGTCCTAACGCAGGACCGGATGATGCTGATATTGAGGATGTAGCGGTTGAGGATGTTGTCCTAGAAGGGATAGTTGCTGAGGAGGATCCCATGGAGGATCCTGACGAGATTGGATAAAGGACCACTGATGAATTGATGACCCTGGTTGGGTCGACTACCAGAGGTAGGATTGGCCGGTCACTACCAGAGGTTCGTTCAAGTTTGTAAAGATAGTAGCCCCTTTAACGCGGCTTACTCGTAAGACTGAGAAGTTCGAATGGACAGAGAAATGCGAGAACAACTTTTAAGAACCGAAGCAAAGGTTGGTGACGTTCCCTATGTTGGCGTTGCCGGATGGAAAATGAGATTTTGTGATTTGTAAGTGACGCTTCGCATAAGGAATTAGGGTGCTTCTTATATAGCACAGCAAGATAATCGCGTCTGCGTCAAGACAATTAAGGGAATTTAAAATTCGATATCCCCACCCATGAGCTTGGGCTCGTGGCAATAGTTTTGCCCTAAAGATTTGAGGCACTACTTGTATGGAGAGAAGTGTGAGATTCACAAACCATAGGAGCTCTAGTACATTCTTACGTAGAAAGAGCTCAACATACGCCAGAGGAGGCGGTTAGAGCTAATCAAGAATTATGATTGGGAGATTCTTTATCATTCGGGGAAAGCCAATATGGTGGCTGATGCCCTTAGTAAAAAGGAGAGACTCAAGATGATAATGTCTTTTGGAGAGTTTATAAGAGATTTTGAGAAAATGGAAATAGTAGTGAAGGTAACCGGAGCCGGTACCGAAAAGCTGTTTGAGATAGCAATACAGCCCGAAGTATTGGAAAAGAACATATTATGCCAGTAAAAGTGATGAATGAAGGCAGAGAGCCAACAAATAGGTATGAGATTAATACCGAGAGTGATGATAAGGGAATAATGAGGTATTCCTATAGAATTTGGGTTCCAAAGGTTTAAGAGCTTAAAGATGAAATCTTAGATGAAAGCTAGTTTGAGGAATAAGAGTTAGAGCAAACCCTGAACGTGATAGTCAGGGAGGTTGCCACCAAGACAAAAGGAACCCATAACATGATGAAGTGGAAAATGAGGATTTAAATTATGTAAGATGACCCCAATTATGGGGAGTAGGAAGAAATATTTAGACTGAGGAAACAAAAGTCGAGTAAGGACAGGAGACCCGAGATGGTACCCCTATACGGCAATTCATGGACCTGTCTAAAGAGAACTTAGACTATTATCCCCAACCACCACCCTGAGGAGACAGTGCGGTGGGAAATTCTTTCATGACCTTTAAGTCGCTAAGCTCTCAGAGTTCCAAGGAACATGCTGACCCAGTCGAGGCAAGAGCCTGGCTAAAGGAAATAGATGAATCATTTGAGATTCTAAATGATTGACGAACCACAAAAGACTGTTTTGTCACTTACCCTCCTAAGAGAGAGACCACCCGCTGGTGAAAGGCCAAGGAAGGCACGGAGCAAGAGATTATAATAAACTGATTTAAGTTCAGTCAATTGTTTTCAGGAAAGTACTTCCCAAGGTTATGGAGATAGTGTAAAAGCTTAAGAGCCAGAACAAAGGCAGACGAGTATGATGAATTATGAATCTAAGTTGTAAAAGTTATCAAGATTCGTTCTGAAGACACGAATCCAGAATGACGGGATGTTTGAAATCAATGCTTATGTTGTGTTGGTTCATGAAATAACGATAAGAGAAAGGAATATAAAGGCAAGAGAGTTTGAGGAATGATAAGGGAGTTGGGTATGAGGAAACCCTAAAGACTCGTAGAAATAGAAATAGAAAAGTAGGTAATCGTCAGGATGAGGGTGATTCACCATGAGTTAAAGTTGACGGTTGAAGGCATAAGAGATGCATATATTTTATCCCCTTTAAGTTGGGAAGATTCGAGGAAACCTTGAGATAATTCGAAGGATAAATAATGAGACGCGGATAGACTGAGGAGACAAGAAAGTAAGAAATTAAGAAAATTGGGTGAAGGAAGTGACCTTCAAGAAGGTAAAGTGTAAGACCGGTGGCATGATACCCAGAAAGGGAAACGCCAGATATGAAAGATATCCCAACATTGAGATGACTGTTGAGATAAACAACAAAAGTAAATAAGGAATTATTAAGAAGAAGTTCACGTTGAACATGACCAATATCTTCCAGAACATCCATGTTATCATTACCAAATCAAGAAAGAAAAGTGGATGACCATTATTATCTTTTGGAGGCCATATGGATTGACCTCAATTTGAATAAGGATGCTATTATGAAGTTAGGTATAGACTATTGAGGTGGGAATGATTGAATAAGACACCCTTATCAGGGATATATGACTTGATTTATCCATGGAAGGATGCAGGTACCTTTTAAAGGTGGAATTAAGGATAGAACATCGGTAACTTAAAATGAATCCTAGGGGAATGCATAAATGTTGGAATTTCACCCTTAATAGGGACAATATGAGTTTTGACAGTATGAATTGGAAAGGATTAAGGTAATAATAACCTTTAAGGATCAGTGGAGAAATTCTTCAGAAGTATATAGACAATGGTTCTAGTATTAGTAAGTGGTATTTTGATATGCCCTGTATATAGGGAATACAGGAGGAACGATTAAAGGATAACCTTAGAGGTTTTACAAGGAGAAAGGAAATATTCGAAATTCTCAAGAATAAAAATGTTGATAAAGGAAATATGACATAATTATAATGTTGCCAAGTGGGGCACGTGTTAAACCACAAGAAAGTATGGATCGAACCAGTAATGGTCGAAATTATTCAGGGCAATTAGGACTTAAGATAAAAGATGTTCTAATTATGATTGAGAGTCAGTCATGACAGTGATTAACCTCTAAAGACTGAGGCAATAACTTATGGAAAAATGGTGATTTTTTTTTACTCATCAGATTTTAAGGAAAGCATTTTCACATAAGCTGTGATTGAAATAAGGTAGAAAATTTATTTGGAGATGGTTAAAGTGACATTGACTGTAAGGAAATTTTACTATCAGGAAAGGCCAAAGAGGTGGCCGACACTTTAAAGGTAAGAGGATAATTATAGGCACTTGTGCCAAAAGAATACAGTGATGATGGTTAAAACTGTGAAGGTTGTATTATGGTTTGGAAGATTGACATTCCTTCTGAAGACTGTGCAATACCCAGCCGTAATAGTAGTTGGTAAAGGTTTAATTCGTGTAATCGCCATGAGCGGGCTATCTATCTTAGAAGGTACTATCTTGAGAATGAGCCTGGACCATGTTTCAAAAGGACTTAACGAACCTTTGAGATCAGGAGTGTTCTTCATGAATCAGAAATGGTGATTATGTTACCTCCTTAGAAGGATTTGATACGACATGTATGGACTCCGTATGGTTAGCTATTAAGATTTCATGGAAAGTGAATGATGACAGTGGGTCAGTGGTGGACCATAGTAAGGCAGCAATGATTCTGCGAGTAACGAGCTGATTACAACCGTGAGAGTTGTATTGGAATGGATGTTGAGATTGAGTACCACTAAACGGGTTGTGGTAGTGTATAAGTTATCATTGATAGACTAATTAAGTAGAGTATCTACCTATTGAATATTTATTCCCTCTTATGAAAAGAGAGTCGTATTACTATATGAGGAAGGTTGCGGTGCAAGCATAGAACTCTAGTAACGGTGATGTCTAAAATGAGATCCCAGGTTCAATTTTCGAAATCGAGGGAGTTTCAAAGGTGATTGTGTATAAGCTCGAGGAAGAGCATGGGTCCATAGAATGATGGACGGAATAGAAATATTTAGGCATGGGAAATACGATGCTATAATACTTGATGCTGATATAAATACGTATATGTTTTGTTCTCCTATGACAAACCTCTATAGTTCAGAGGTAGGTTCCAAGCCAGATATTTTGTGGCAGTATATTTTTTTTATATATACAATTCTCTTCAGTTCGTTCTTTTCTCTTCTTTTCATTTCATGTAAGTTGAGAAGAACAACCCTTCCAGAAGGGGAGGTATTGCTGAATGACTGTCTATCTGTGTGATAGAAGCCTAGTAGGATACCAACTATTGTTTAATTGCTTGTCAAGTACTAAAGGCTGGCCACCTTCTGTACTAACTATGCGAGATAACAAGTGTTCATGATCATAGTGATCTCTCAATAAATTCTTTTACTTCTATATGAAGGATTAAGCTTTCGAAAATAGAAACAGCTGAAAAAGGAGTAGTAAAGTTATGGTGGTATTCAGAATGGGAACACATTCGTAATACTAAGGTTGACGTGGTTATTAAAAGTTTATAGAACGCTAACGAGCAAAAGTATAACCAGTATAATATTAGGAACGGAAGGTAGTAGCGATTACGAACTCGAAAAGAATGGGTATTGAGAAGCAAAAGCTCTAATGCTAAACGCTATAATGAGAGTCTGTGCAATAGACTTGAAAAAATTTGGAATGATCACTTAACGCGGATTTAGTTATATCACGACAATAGATCATATGTCATTATCGAGGTGTCACCTTATGAGATCCTTGAGGGAAGATAATGTCAATCTCCCTTATGTTAGGATGAAGTTGTAGAGCGCAAGATGCTCGGACCCGCAGTAGTCCAAAGGACCAGGGATATAATAGATCTAATCAGAGGACGGCTGGTAGTAACCCAAGATGGACATAAGAGGTATGCTGATTTGACTCAAAAAGGACAAAGAGTATGAAATAGGGGGCCTAGTAATGTTATAGGTATCCCCTTGGAAACCCTTGAAAAAGGATTGATGAGGTTCGGAAAGAAAGGAAAGCTAAGTCTACAATTTGTTGGACCCTTGGATATATTAAGACGTTTGGGAAATTAGCATATGAGCTAGCCCTACCCCCGAACCTGTAGCAAGTTCATAACGTGTTCCACGTATCAATGTTAAGGAAGTGTAATTCAGATGCCAGACAAATAGGGGCATATGAGCGCATAGACATGCAACCAGACGTAACCTATATGGAGCAACCAGGAAGGGTATAGAGTAAAAAGGAACGAGTGCTTAGGAGAAGGGTTATCAAACTAGTAAGAGTTTGATGGTAGAACCACAATGTGGGAAAATTTACTCGAGAGTTAGAAAGTATAATGCTAAGAGAGTATCCCTATTCATTTTCTATCTGATTCCGGGACGGAATCCTTTTAAGGAGGGGAGACTGTAATAACCCCAATTTTTGGGAAATTTTTGAAACCCTTATGAATAGTGTTTTTGCTGAATGAGAAAACTTTTCATGCCACACTATGTAGGGGTTCTGATATGGATATTCTGAGATTTTATTAGTACTTTATATGGGATATAAGTGTATGTAAAGATCGTCAGAATCCAAATCCGAACACTTTGATTTTTCCCGGAAATACACTAGATACGGAAAGATTTGAGAAAAAAGGTAACAGGATAAAAAGGATTTAAATTAAAGGATTATAGGAGAGGATCATAAAAGGAATATAATATATTGAGAAAGGTTAAGGGAACCTAAGTAATAAGATCCCGGGTATGATCCTTCAAACGATAAACGAAAACGAAAGTTAAGCGAACCGTATAACAGATCAGCGGTCATTAGGTAAACAATTAGGAAGTTAATCAAAAGGATTAGAGAGGATGATGTCACCCAACCAATGAGAAGAGGACAAGGAGGGGAGGATGACATCATGAGGATGACACAAGCATGACATGGGAAGGAAGGAGATGTGGTGGCTTTTTAACCACACAAAATCAAGGGCAACTAGGTAATTTACTAAAACAAACACAAAAATCAAACCAACCAAGCCAAGCAAATCATTTTTCATCAAAATCAAAAAGAAACCAAGGCATTGTTCTTCATGCTCTCGGCCAAAACAGAACCAGAACACTAAAACTGCTGTATCTCCTTCATTTCTCACTCAAATATTGTGTTCTATATCTCATTGGAAAGGTATTGAGATGGCCTACAACTCTTGTTCACAAGTCTCGTCCAAATAATCAAGGTAAGACCCTCATTTTTACAGTTCTTTAAATCGGACTTTTAGAAACTTCAAAGCCTAACTTTGCGTTCTTGATTTCTTTGGAAAGATCAAGCTTGTAGGAGGCTCCCTAAGGCTTCCTAGCAACTTAACACCTCCCAAGGAAGGTATAAACTTCAAACCCTAGCCTTTACTTTATTTGTTAGTAAGTTTAATGGTTGGTGTTGTGAAATGAGAAGCATGGATTGTGATTATTAGTAGTTTGGTTTGATTTGGAAGTGTTTTTGGTAATTGAAGCTTGATTATAGTTCATAGGTCTTGATTGTGGTTGTTTGAGTTGAAAACCTTGGAGATTATGGACTGATGTGGTATGGTTTAGGTGAAGTTTTGTTGTATTGATGGTTATGAGTTGGTTGGTGGTTAATTGGAGTAGTTTAAACATTGGTAATCGCGTAAACATAGCCGTCGTAACGTCCGATTTTCTTTGGACTGTTTTTGTGCATAACATTAGGACCCGAGAACCCCCTGCTAGATTATGACCACTGCCATGTTTAGATAGCTCATGTTACGAGCTTCGTTTTGATATGTAGTTCGTTCGATTCCGATGCACGGTTTAGGAGAAACGACCGTTTCAAGTAACGGCGTTTCGCGAACGAAACTTTTCCCCTCGCCTTACTTTGAAACATAGGTTAAAGACCAAAAAGGGTTAATTAATGCATGAAACATTTATGGTAAGTGTGTTAGGCAGTTGGTAAGACACTCGCAAAGGAATCGCCTTAAAACTCGTAAAGGTTAAATTATTAAAAATGGTGGAGCCGAGGGTACTCGAGTGACTTAAGAGAATCAGTAAGCGCAAAACGAGCGTTAGAGTCTGAGTTGGTTAGAGTATAGATTTACAAGTGACTTTGGTTTAATTCCAACTTACTTGTTGTTTATAGGTTACCAGACTCGTCCCGAGCCATTCGTAACCCCCAGTCGCTCAGGCAAGTTTTCTACCCGACATACTGTTGTTGTGATGTAAATATATGTATATGCATTATCTTGTGATAGTGCATGATTGTTATTAGCAAATTTTGCGATATATTGGAGCATGCTGATATGGTATATATGCATGCCTGTTTCGCATTCTTTCCATATATATATATATCTGTTGATTCAGTTGATAATACCTATGCTAGAGGATAGCGGTAATTTGCATATACCCTTAGTACAGGGACCCAAAGGTGAAAATATTTCTAAAACCGGGAGTCGAGGATCCCGAGTAGATTTTGTATATATGGATATAAATATATATATATATTTATACTTATATATATATATATGGTCATAGTTTTCAAAACTATTAATCGAATAAGGTTTATTCGATAACTTTAACTTTATTTTATTATTGAATATTATTTTGAATATTCATCCGAGGACTTATGACTCCTTTATTTTATTATTGAATATTATTTTGAATATTCATTCGAGGGCTTATGACTCAGTTTATATTGTTTAATGAATATTTTTGAATATTCATTTGAGGATCTATGACTCCGATTATTTGCTGAGATTTGTTCTTTATTTTATTAAAGAATAAGGTGTAAATAATCAAACTTATTTTCGATTATTCAAATAAAGATATTACTTTCGTATAAGTATATCTTTGATTATTTGCTATTCATTTCAAGTATAAGTTTTAATACTTCTACTTCAATTATTTTATAAAGATTATTCTTTATGGGAATATTATTTAAATAATAATATTCAGACATTTTCTAAATATTCTGGGGACTGATTTACTTCATTAAATCAGCTTCACTCCAAACATTCTTAAAAATGTTTTGCGAGTCTTCAAAATGATTTTTTTAAAAGTTAGAGCGGATCCCAAAACTCATTTTTTTTAAGATCCTCCTTTCGAAGGGGATTTAAATACTCGCTCAAAACCTGAGGGATCCGGCTCTGTAGTGTGTTTTATATTCGCAACAAGGTTGCTGTTTTGATAAATGAATTGATTACTTACCCAACACTCGGGAAGTAAAATTCTTGGAACAAGTTAATCCATTAACAGGCATCGCCTGGGAAATATCGGTGAGTTCTCCTTTCCAAATAGATACGACTTCTTGGTGGAGCCGTATCAACAAGTTTCTACTTGGGGAAAGTGGGGACAAGCTTTACGTTTCAGAGTCATGGATTTCATCTGAACTAGGAGTGGCGTAAGTGGCCGAGTAGCGCCGGCCCAACCTTATTATATTGGCCCAAATGGCCTGGAAGTTCCGCTAAGGCGGTCCATTCCTTAGGAGTTCAGTGTTCGGTTGACAAGTAAATCCGACAGGTTCTCCTCTACATGTAGAAAATGGTGGGGTTGTACTACTACGACTGATCATCGTAAGTGGTCTTCCTGGCGCGGCAAACTCCCGTAATGAGTTCATCATCCAATTGGATAATTTCTGCAACACTACCCAGAGCACTTAGAAAGGCTACGGTTGGGCGATTGTTGAGTGTTGGCAGGGTCAAGTTTTCAAAATGATGTTTACATCAAATGAAGTATCTCGTAACTTCATTTTATTTTGATAATATTTTAAAGATTTAATCTATTCAAATCTTGCCTTATAGTCTCATTTATGTGATGAACTTTTGAAACTGATTATAACTTGAACGGGGGTAGTTCAAGTAGTATTTGGGAAAGATATAAGTATTTTGGGGTATCTTGTAACTTCAACTTTTAAACTTATATCTAATTAATAATTGTCTTATGAATGATAAAGATTTTCAGAAAAACGTTGAGACAAGGTTAGATATATGAGATCACCTTGCAACGATATTTTTTTTTATACAGTTATACACTGGGACTTTGTGTATATTGTGCATGGAAGAGGACTTCCAATATTTTGAAAAGTATATATGTATATATATATACTGAATATTTTGCGACTTCATCGCATTAAGATATCAACTTGGTTCATTTCTTTCGACCAAGACTTTCATGAGTACTATGAGAAGGATCATATATTGTTAATCATTATACATATTATTTTGGTGGGCTTGCTGCTCACCCTTGCTTTCTTCTTTCATCACACAACATCAGATAGACAAGATGAACCGGACCAAGCTCCCGATTCGCAAGAGGTTAGGAGACGTTCCGCAGTTTTCTAGAAGCACTGATGCCGCCATAGCTGAGGTAGGAACTACCAATAGGCTAGGCTTTCAAATTTTGATGTATCAGATTATGTATATAAATGAATTGTAATAATGGCAAAGAAATGTAAATTTATTCAGAAACCTGTTTAAGGTGTATTGGCATATAATTGTGGAATAAAATGACTTGTGATTATTTTTGGATATTCATCTCTGAGACTATAACTTGTGGTGTGTGTGTTTATTGTGGGGTCACAGTACAGAGTAATTGATTATTTATTAAGATTGGGTGTTGTTAAGGGAAATGGAACTCGTGACAACCCGGATCCCCGACCCCGGATTTGGGGGTGTTACATACACTCAGGGAACAAGCTGATGAGTTACTCACAAATGCTGATTTCAAGACACAACTCAAGATCACAGCTTTGTCTACAAAACATCTTCAAGGTCTACATACTTCTACTCATGAAAAGGTTGATACACTCAGGGAACAAGCTGATAAGTTCAATCTACAGAACAAGCTTGACAAGAACAGGTATATCAGACCTATTTCTGAAAAAGTTGCAACTATTGAGAAAACTCAAGAGAAGCAACATGCCCAAATTGCTGAGGTTCTGGCTAATCAAGCTTCTCATAAAGCTCAATTGGATGAAATCCAATCTTCAGGTGAACTTCTTCTTTCTCTCTTACTTCCTGATGATGCCAAAAGGGGGAGAAGGTAGTTAAGTCCAAATGCTCACCTACTCAAGAACTGAAGAAAAAGGATGATAAAGGTGATGACCAGGGAAACTCTGAAAAGAGCAGAGGTCAAAGAAAAGGTCAAGGAAAATCTTCTATTCAGAACAAGTCAAGTTCTGATGCTGTGAATTCTCAAAGATTGAAATCAAGTGGTGATAAGCAAAGTCTGATGTCAAGTTCTGATATTCTGATTCAGTCAGGATCTGAAGACTCTCAGCAGTTCTTGCAAACTCTGAAGTTAAAGGGGAAGCAGACTACTGTTTATAACAAAGATCCTAAAATCCAGACACTTGATGAGGAGATAGCAAGAAGATTATTTCTGAAACACAATCTAGGAATGGATTTAGAAACTCTCAAGGAGGAAGAAGCTAGATTTGCTGCTGAGAAGACAAATCCTAAGTCTAAAACTTCTGATACAAAGAAACCTCCAAGGCCTAAGGAAAAAGGCATTGTGATCAAGGAAAAGTCAAATTCTGAAACTTCAAAGTTCAAGACTAGATCACAGACTGAGAGTGATCCCAAAGACAAAGGGAAAGGAAAAATTTATGAACTAACTAAGTCACTGGACTTGAAAACTTCTCAAGCTCTAATGAAACCAGTGTGTAATATGGTTCAAGTATCTGATAATAATCTTGTTGAAGATGAAACTGTTCAAATTCTGAAAAGAAGAAAGATAATTCAAGATTCTAAAACAACCTCTGACACTGCTCAAGTTGTTATTCAGAATAAAGGACAGGAAGGTACAGAAGAACAACAAATTCTGATCAAGCTATCAAGACATCAACTATTGACAATGCTCAAGTTGATTTGGATAAAATGACAATTGTTGATGAGAAGAAGATGTTATGGAAGAAAGCTGCTCCAGTTGAACCAAAATCCAATCTTATGATTAATCAACTTGCTACATTTGGGTTGAAAGCCAAGCAACCTAGAGATAGAGCTGGATTATGTTCTGATGAAGAGAAGATTCAAACAGGAGTAGAGGTTACTCTAAGAGATCCTTTCATATTGATAGACAAACCATATGAATAAATCAAACAAAGGCACCTTGACAAGGTATTGTCTGCTCAAGTTGTGATAGATGCTCATGATAAGGAGAATCTAAAAGAGAAATTGATCTTATTTCTCAATGATGAAATGACTTATAAATTAGATGATACTGATGTATTAAAGAAGTCTATCAGAGAACTTCAATATATTCACTATCTTCTGGAAGTAAAATCTGATGTTACAAGAAGGTGGTCAGAATACATTTTGAAGGCTATAAGAGATCTATTTAGAATCTTTGGTACAAAGACTTCTCATTACAGTCCAATGCTTACTGAAAGCGATGGAAGAGAAATTCCTATGCTGAAGAATTCTGCTAAGGTGGAAGTTATTTTGAAAGGAAGATGCTTATGTTAAAATGAAAACTCTTCACATCCTAAGGTTATCAGACTTGGTGATGGACTTGAAAGAACATCCATTCAAGCTCTCAAAACAACCATTTATCAAATTGGTGATAGTAAAGAAGAAGAACTGATGCAGGTCAAAGCACAGTTAGGTGAAGTTCTGAAGAAAGCTGAAGATAATCTGATAAATGATTGTGTTAAGAATCATTATGGATTCAGGTTGATTCAGTGATGTTGGTAAAGCTGGATGTTTTGTAAGTTGTAATTAATAGTCTTATTAAACTCTTATTGCATTTAAACTTAAATCTTTTTTGACATTGTCAAATCTATTAACTTGTATATTCTTGCATAATTTACAAGTTGGGGGAGATTATTGGATATATTTGAGATGTCATGTCTAATATGTTTCATGTTTAGTTTTCAGATCTTAACTAACAGGAAATATCAGTACTTACTTGTTGAATATATTTGAGATGTCATGTCTAATATGTTTCATGTTTAGTTCTCAGATCTTAACTAACAGGAAATATCAGTTCTTACTGGAATCAGGACTTACTGAAAGTCAGGACTTAAGGATATCAGAACTTAGATTATAAGAAGATAATATCAGAAGATGGATATCAGAACTTAAGTACTGGAGGACTAACAGTTAAGGAAGGAAGCTGATTTACAGGAAAGAAGATCGAGACTAATACAAGAAGAAGATATACAAGGAAAGAGTTCGAGGACTAGAAGAATTATAAGATATCTGGTTGATATATTTTAGGAGACAGAATTATATTCCATATCAACTAGAAGTTATCTTGTAACTGTGTGTCTATATAAACACAGACATAGGTTTACTCTAAAAGAGTTACGATCATCGAGAAGATCATATAATTGTAACCTAGCAGCTCTCGTGATATTTGTTCATCACTGAGAGAGAACAGTTCCATTATAACAGAGTTTGTTATATCGAATACATCTATTTTTTGTTACTTGTGCTTTAAATGGATTTGATTGTATTCTACACTGTATTCAACCCCATTCTACAGTGCTGTGTGACCTAACATTACTGGAATCAGGACTTATTAGAAGTCAGGACTTAAGGATATAAGGACTTAGATTATCAGAAGATAATATTAGAGGATGGATATCAGAACTTAAGTAGTGGAGGACTAACAGTTAAGTAAGGAAACTGATTTACAGAAAAAAGATCGAGACTAATACAAGAAGAAGATATGCATGGAAAGAGTTAGAGGACTAGAAGAATTATATAAGATATCTGGTTGATATATGTTAGTCCCTTAACAATATAGCAAGAATTACAGAAGGGGGGTTGAATGGAATTCTTGAACCTTTTTCTTAAAATAAAAATGTTCAAACTCGAATATAAATATAAGTGTATTGATTAGCACAATGCGGAATAAAAACTTAAGTGAACCAAAACACAAGTAATTAAAAACGGAAGTCTTTAAAAACTTTCTGGTGGATTTAAATAATTCCACCAGAGATATATATATTATATCGAGAGAACTCTGTGTGCAAGAATGCTCACAGCTGCTTACAAATATGAACTACTGAGAATACAGAGAAATACTAATAATTCTGCTTACAAATGTTTCTCACTTGTTGTATCTCAGATCTATATTTCTATTTGCTACTTCTTGGTTTATATATTATCAAGATTAAAAAGTCAAAAGACAGGATCATCATAAAAACTATCGGGTCTAATGTTTTCTACTTTGTTTTCTATTACCCAGTTAATAGGCTTCCTCATTCCATTTGCATACACTTCGACGCATGTGACCAATTGTCACTGTCAACTGATATTTGAATTCTTTATCCGTTGAGTACATGATCATCCGTCGACTTTATGATCATCCGTTGATGGCTTCATTGATCATCTGTCGACTGCTATATTGAACATCCGTTGATAGCCATTTGATCATCCGTCGATGGTTTTGTTAATCATCCGTCGGTAGCTATTTTGGCACTTGACTTCAATTCATTTATGCAGAATTTCAAGACATCATCTATGTACAATTAATCAACCTATTCTGCATATCTAGTTAAAGTCAACATGACTTATATGCTACTACAGAATTTATACAAAGGTGTATGCAGAAATATGCTACAGACTCATTATTACATAAGCTACTCACTCGATGGATAATAAGTCATCATCCGTCGGGACTATAATGAGTTATCCGTCGGGACTATAATTCTTATCCGTCGAGTGCTACATTATTTTACTAAGTAAAATCTACTTAGGTGTTTTGTTTATGTAATCATCAAGTACACAACATATGCACAACAATCTCCCCCAATTTATGTCTACTGGAATTGTAGCCATAAATTAAGAGATACTTGATGATAACAAAACACCCTAAACATACAGCTTTAAAGAAAAGTAGATAATACTAAAAAGTGCTTCAATTAATCAAAATGTACAAAGTTTGGCTCACAGTCATTTTCTAAGATGCTCCTCTAGCCTGAGCAGATTTATCTAATTCCTTGAAGGTCTGGATCTTCTTCCAAGCTTTCTGTTGTTTTCATCAATCTGATTTTGAAGCTACCTGTGGAATTCCAGTTCATCAGATTCTGAGAGATTTAGCTTTCCTTGCATTTCCAAGAGAGTCTCATTGCTAGAGATGCTCAATTAGTCTTCTAATCTGAAGAATCTTCTCACACCTTTGTCATCCATGAACTCCATCAGCCAGTAGGGCCTTAGATGCACTCTTCTCCCTGTGTATGGGACGATTAGAGTCTTTGGGAGTGCATCTTTAGCTCTAACACTCCTTAGTTCTTCAATCTTCTTCAACACTAGTCTTCTTGGAGTGATGTTGAACCCAAAGTTCTTCTTGAAGGATGAATAAACTTTAATCAGTACAACTTGGCTCTCTTGAAGAATCCTGTGAAGTGGCCACTGAATCTCCTTTCCTCCTTTGTACTTGAACACTAACCTTTCAGGTAGGTTCCTGTATGCATCAATACCTCTTACTTCATCTAGTTCATCCAGATAGAGATTTAGATCAGAAAATTCTTTGATGTCACACAAGTACAAGTAGTCTCCCTTATTAACTTTGGGCTGAGCTTTAACTACAGACTTGGATTTTAGAGGTGACAGCTTCACTTTCTTGACTGCTCTTGACTTTGTCCTTTTTGGCTTGCTAAGGATTGGTAAATTGAAGTCTGGAATTGGTATGTTCTCCCATTCTATTGTCTCATCCTTGGGCATAATAGGTTCACCATGAATATTCCTGTAGGGATACACCACCCATATGTCTTCAAATACCACAGAGGGCTTTGATGCTTGAGTTGTAGCTGGTGTGGATTCCTTAGGAAATTGATCTTCCAATTCCTTGTCAACAATATCCAGTTTCCTTTTAGTTCTTTTAGCCAATTCTTTCTTTCTTGGAGATTTCTTTTGTTCTTCAACTTGTTTCCTTGATTCAGTAGCTTCATATGGTTGAGATTAATTCACAGCATGTAGCTTGGCCAAGATAGCAATCTGCTCTATCTTTTTTTTAGTCTTCTTTGCATCGAGAGCAGCTTGCTTCTTTTCCTACTTCAATCTGGCTTTTTCTTCTCTCTTTGCTTGAGCAAATTGAGGATGTCCAGCTATCACACAAATTTCCTTCCAATTTCTGAATATCTTAGCAATCCTCCTTTTAGAAGCTGAATCAATTGGATCTTTATAGAAAACAATTGATCTTGACAGAAGCTTCTTCTCATCAGGCTTGGGTGTCTCATATACAGTGTCCAAGGGATTTTTCAAGGATGATTTTGAGTAGTTTGCCCTTGGTTTGAGAATCATTTCAGCCTTTGGAGACTTGATGCAGGAAGATTGTCATCTTTCCGGATAGTTCATGCTCATCTCATTCACACTAATTTTCTTGACTTGAGAGTGATGGATGGCTGACTTCACTGGCTCCTTGACAAGTTCAAACTTTTTCTGTATCTCCTCATCAATCTTCTCCCAGTTGACCAAACTCAACTTTTCCTTCTCAGCAACTTTCAAGTTAACTGCTGCTGCTTGAATCAGATCTATACCATCTGCAACTGGTGGCTTTGAGACAGTAATTGAAGGCATAATTACTTTACTGATTTGTATCCGAAGCTTCTCCCCCTCACTTGGTCCTTTCTCCCCCTTTTTGTTATCATCAAGTTGAGGGGTCAAGCCTTGTGCTTTAGCCAGTTGCATTAGAAGACTGGTCTGAGACTGTTGATTTTGAAGAATGGTGACCACAGAGTTTTCAATAACTTGAACTCTGTCCTCCAATTTGGCCAGCTTCTTTTCAGCATCTGATTCTCTTCTCAGTCTCAGTAGCAGATCCTGTATGGTACCATAGGGCATAATTGAATCCAGCTTCTCAGAATTGTATGTCTTCAAGTCAGCTATATCCTTTTTGAGTTCATACACACTTAGATTCTATCTTAATTGTTGTAGCTTCATGAGATGTAGAGAATCTAGGTGGGTTTGAAGAATAGCCTTGGTACCAGCATTTGAGGTGTTCTGAATGACCTTTTGGATAGAAATGATTTGTTTGACTAAGGATACATTGAATTGTCCTAGTGTAGACTCCTTTGTCAATGCCCATTCAGGTAGATCTGTAATTGAACTTGGGCCTTCATCTCCCCCTAAGTTCATGCTTCCATCAAATAAAACAGAGTCATCATCATTAGAATTCACTCCAAATTCTTCAGATGTCTCACCAGCTGTAGGAGGCATCAAATTGACAGCAGCTTTATCCCTTTGTAGAGATTCTGAAGTATGTACTAGATTTAAAGTCTTCTCTGCCTCCTCATTGCCCTGAGCAGCCAATAGTTGATAGGCTGACACAGGATGAGTAAAAGTGTCAGCGTCCAAGGAAATGTTATCAATTACAGCTTTATAATGTTGCTGAAATTGTCTTTCCTTTTCAGCATCATCCACAATCATTGACTCATGAGCAATGGCTAGATCCACCCTTATACCCTCTGTACTTGCTTTTCTCTCATGTTCTCTCTTTTGTTGCATCAGGGTCTCCCCCTGGCTCCCCACCCTCACACCCTCACCTTCACCTACTAAGGTGGGACTCCTCTTACTCCCTTTTGCCAATCCTGAAGAAATGGATTGCAGATTTTCACTCATTTCCTCTCCTTTTGCCTGGGAGCAACCCAGCCTCTCACTCAAAACACTCTGCTCTCTCAATCCTAAGAGTGACTGTACAACCACTAAATCTTCTACACTTGAAATAATTGACGTTTGAAGTTGTGCAGAGATACTCGACGGATGAGTGATATCCATCGAGTGAGTGGTTTTGCTATCTGACGGATAACTGCTGTTAGGCTTATCCGTCGGGATACAATCACTACTTGACGGATGAGCAATATCCGTCGAGAGAGTAGAAATGAATGAGGTGGGAATAGAAACTATTGTTGACTCTGTGCTGATTGAAGATATTTTAGGCATAAATGAAACAACAGTTCCTGAAAGAATTGGCAAGTTAGCCAACAAATCATCTAAATGATGATACTCACTTGCACTAGATTTTGGCTTCCCCAACAGAGTTAAAGAAGGGGAATCAGGGATTGATGTGTTTATCATATCCACATCCAGAGAGTTTGTTGGTGAGTATGGTGTTTGAGGTGCTTCTATAACTAGAGATTTTGGCTGTGACTCCACATTTATTGGAGCCACATCAAACTGAATTTGAGAAGGTACATTGACTGTGTCTGTTGCACCAGTTTGCACTGTGTGTGAACCCTGTGCATCCCCAAATGTTTTTGATTTCTTCTTTCTGACATAAGTTTGGGGTGAGCTTGTGTCCCTAACCCTCTTGGCCTGTGCTCTTGGTTGAGAGCTTTGTTCAATAGCTACATCCTTTTGGGAGGATGCAGCTAGAAATGAGCTTTTATCCTTTTTAAGCACTGCAGTTTGTTGGGAAACTACAGTGTGGCTACACTGGGATACACTCAACTCTCCAACCTTATTCTTGGGGTTTCTTTTATGTTCACCCCTTCCCTCACCTGACTCACCCTCCTTCACACTCCCCTCTTTGGCTTTGTGGATTTTTCAACTAGCATCTTTTGAGAGATACCAGAGGGGGTTTTCTTTGATTTGGATTTGGATATAGTAGTAGGTCTGGCAGCTTTGGTAGGCAACTGTTTGGTCATTGTCACAGTTGCCACAGCTACTCCTGAACTCAAATAAATTGTGGAGGTTGGAAGAGTTGTAGGGATGGATGAACTTACCTCACTTACCTGAGGTGCTTGCATTACAGGGAAGTAGAACATTGGCACATCCTTGTGATGATTGGCCCTATTCAAATCTGTAATGAGCCTTCTCTCTTGAACCCAACAATCCAGTTTGTTGTTAGGGTTCTCAAGCACAATCTCTTCACAGAGGTGGTTAGCCAATAACATAAGAAATCTAGCATAATACACATTCTTACCTCTTTTCGCTAACTCACCTAATTTAAAACCTAACTCAAATAAAACAAGGTCACTGAAATTATAAAATTTATCTGTAACTAGCATATATAGCATGTTAAGCATGGAAATATTCACTGAATCAAAATTACTAATCTTTCCTGAGAAAACCTTTGTAACTACATCACACAAGAAGCTCCACTCCTTCCTAAGACCCATTCTCCTAATATCACTCAGTTTAGAAGTAGGAAGTGCATAGTGCATGGAATTAAGCGTATTGATAATATTAGTGTCATTGTGTGGTGAAGTCACATTATTATCAGGAATTTTGAAACATGCTTTTATCACATCACTATTGATATAGAATTCTTTACCTTTGATGGTTAGAGTGATGGTCTTGTCAGTAGAGTTGTAGGTAGCAGTGGTCCACATTTCTTCAACAACTTCACAGAAGATTGTGGGTGATTCCAGCATGGCATAATTGAGCTTGTAATCCTTCACAAAGTCCATCATCTTGTGATAGTCATCCGATTGCTGAATACCCTTGTTCACTAATGCAGTGAAATTGTTCTTCTCATAAATGAACCCAGTTTGAGACATAATCTTTACTACAGGTGCCATTGTTAGAGAATAAGAACTTGAAGAGAAGGAGAGTAGGTGCTTGAGAGAGAATGAAATTAGAGCAGTTAAATTTGAGAATGATAAAAGAAAAGCAATTGCAATGAAATAAGCTTTTATACTATCTCAAAAATAACTGATAAAAATGATAAAGTAAAATAAAGTAACCAATAGTAATTGCCTAAAATAGTCGTTTAAAAATTAACTGTAAAAATTCCACCCATTATCCGTCGTGTAATGCTTACAAACTGTAAGTATACTCGATGGATAATGTACCGGGAATTCACGGCTGAGATTAAGACAATTCGACGGATGAGGATAAATTGTTATCCGTCGAGACATAAAATATTCCTGAAAAGTAATTGATTTCTATTAGCAAATTGTATATCGACGGATGACCGAACTCGATGGATAAGGGTCATCCGTCGAGATGTAAATTTTGACTTAGCCAAAATTTCATCCAAGACTGAAAAATCAATTAAATTTCTGGTTGTATTTCAACTTGCAAAATAACTCAGATAGATTTAAGAGTAATTAAGCATACCTAACTCACTTACCAACCTTGAAAAGGTCGATTCATCTAGTGGCTTGGTAAAGATATCTGCAAGTTGCTACTCACTTGGAACAAAATGTAGCTCCACAGTACCATTCATTACATGTTCCCTTATGAAATGGTACTTGATATCTATATGCTTTGTCCTTGAATGTTGTACTGGATTTTCAGTGATGGCAATTGCACTTGTGTTATCACAGAAAATAGGAATCCTCTCAACTTGCAAACCATAGTCTAACAATTGATTTCTCATCCATAAAATCTGTGCACAGCAACTGCCAGCAGCAATATATTCAGCTTCAGCTGTGGAAGTAGAGACTGAATTTTGCTTTTTACTGAACCAGGACACAAGCTTGTTTCCTAGAAATTGACAGGTTCCTGTTGTACTCTTTCTATCAATTCTACAACCTGCATAATCTGCATCTGAATAACCAGTTAGATCAAAACCAGAATCTCTAGGGTACCAAATGCCAAGGTTTGGTGTTCGCTTGAGATATCTGAAAATTCTCTTAATAGCTATTAGGTGAGATTCTCTAGGATCAGCTTGAAATCTAGCACATAAACATGTAGCAAACATTATATCTGTCCTACTAGCTTTTAAGTACAGAAGTGAGCCAACCATGCCTCTATAACTTGAAATATCCACAGACTTTTCAGTAGTGTTTAATTCAAGCTTAGTTGCTGTGGCCATGAGAGTTTTTACAGATGTGCAATCCATTAGATCAAACTTCTTTAAAAGATCAAAAATATATTTAGTTTGACTAATGAATATTCCATCACTAACTTGCTTAACTTGTAAACCAAGAAAGTAAGTTAGTTCTCCCATCATGCTCATTTCATACTTACTTTGCATCAATTTGGCAAACTGTTTGCAAAGTTTCTCATCTGTAGAGCCAAAAATAATATCATCTACATAAATTTGAACAAGTATACTGGAGCCATTAGCATTTTTGAAAAATAAAGTTTTATCTACAGTACCTCTTGTGAAGTGATTTTCCAAAAGGAACTTTGATAAAGTGTCATACCAGGCTCTAGGTGCTTACTTCAGTCCATAAAGTGCTTTCAAAAGATAATAGACATATTCTGGAAAATTTGGATCTTCAAAACCAGGAGGTTGACTGACATAAACTTCTTCCTCCAAATCTCCATTCAAAAAGGCACTTTTGACATCCATTTGATAGACCTTGAAATTGGCATGGGCTGTATAGGCTAAGAAGATTCTGATGGCTTCAAGTCTTGCAACAGGAGCAAATGTTTCATCAAAATCTATTCCTTCTTGTTGACAGTAGCCTTTGGCACCCAATCTAGCCTTATTCCTGACAACTATACCATTTTCATCCATCTTGTTTCTGAACACCCATTTGGTGTCTATTGGATTCTTTCCTTTAGGCTTGGGTACCGGCTTCCACACATTATTCCTTTCAAATTGGTTTAGCTCCTCCTGCATAGCTAATATCCAATCAGGATCCAACAAAGCTTCTTCTACCTTCTTTGGTTCTTCCTTGGAAAGAAAGCTGATGTATAGACATTCTTCCTGAGTTTCTCTTCTTGTTTGAACTATAGAAGAAACATCACCAATGATAAGCTCAAAGGGGTGATCTTTTGTCCATTTCCTTTGTTGAGGTAAATTAGCTCTAGATGAAGAAACCTCATTGTTGTCTTGATGTGTGATTGAGTTTTGACTATTTGAAACTCCCTCTGAGTTTGTGGATCTTTGATTTGAGAAAGGGGAACTTTCTATAGGTGATCTTTCTTGACTTCCTGCTCTTTTTGATAACCCGATGGATGGTGAATTTTGAGTACCGACAGATGAAGCAGGTTGTCTCCCGACGGATAACGCAGATTGCCTTCCGACGGATGAAGCATCATGTAACTTGACAGATGTTGAGTTTTGTGCTTCATTGGTGGTAGATTTATTTGCATTATCCTTAGATACATTCTCTTGATCACTTTCATCATCACTGTCATCACTAACTATCTCCACATTGTCGAATTTGAGGCTCTCATGGTAATCTCCATCTTTCAGTCCTTCAATCTTTTTATCATCAAACACAACATGTATTGATTCCACAACAATGTTGGTTCTTAGATTGTAGACTCTATATGCTTTACCAACAGCATATCCAACAAAAATTCCTTCATCTGCTTTAGCATCAAACTTCCCATTTTGATCAGTTTGATTTCTCAGAATATAGCATTTGCAGCCAAAGACATGAAATAGGTTTAAAGTTGGCTTCTTGTTCTTGAACAATTGATAGGGAGTCATGCATCTTGCTTGATTAACCAGAGAAATATTCTGAGTGTAGCATGCAGTATTTACAGCTTCAACCCATAAATATGTTGGCAGTTTAGATTCTTCAAGCATTGTCCTTGCAATTTCAATAAGTGATCTGTTCTTCCTTTCCACTACTCCATTCTGTTATCGAGTCCTTGCTGCTGAAAACTCATGCAGAATCCCATTTTCTTCACAAAATGCTCTCATGACAGAATTCTTGAACTCAGTTCCATTGTCACTCCTGATTCTTCTAACTTTGAAATCAGGATGATTATTGACTTGGCTTACGTGATTGATGATGATTTCACTAGCCTCATCTTTAGACTTTAAGAAATATGTCCGAGAGAACTTTGAGAAATCATCTACAATTACTAGGCAAAATCTTTTCCTTGAGATGGACAATACATTGACTGGTCCAAACAAATCCATGTGAAGCAGTTGCAAAGGTTCTTCAATTGTTGAATCAAGTTTATTCCTGAATGATGCTTTAATTTGCTTCCCTTTTTGGCAGGCATCACACAGTCCGTCCTTTGAAAACTCCACTAGAGGAATGCCTCTGACCAGTTCTTTCTTTACCAGCTCATTAATGGTCTTGAAGTTTAAATGGGATAGCTTCTTGTGCCATAGCCAACTTTCATCCTGACTTGCTTTACTGAGAAGACAAGTTACAGATTCTGCATTGGATGAGTTGAAATCAACTAGGTACATATTTCCTTTCTCACACCAGTGAGAACCACTTTGTTGCTTCTTTTATTAGTCACAACATAGGCTTCTGAATTAAAGGTTACTGAATTGCTTTTGACACAAAGCTGGCCGATACTCAACAGATTGTGTTTGAGACCATCCACCAAGGCAACCTCCTCAATGATGACATCGTCCTTTGAAATCAAGCCATATCCCACAATATAACCCTTGCTGTCATCTCTAAAAGTAATACTTGGGCCAACTCTCTCCTTAAACTCTGTGAGTAGGGTAGAATCACCAGTCATGTGTCTTGAACAACCACTATCCAAGTACCAAAGATTCTTTCTGTTTCCCTGCACACATCAAAATCAAATCAAGTTAATTTTGGTACCCAAGTTTCCTTGGGTCCTGCCTTGTTAGCTTTCTTTTTCTGTTTCTTAGGTCTTATTTCATTTGACTTAGGAATTTCAGATTCATCCTTAGTCATTTGAGTTGGACCTTTGAAACCATTCATTATAACAGAATTATCATGCATATTATAATTAACAGGAAATGGCATGCTTGGTGTAACCATGTTATTCCAGTAAGGCATGCTAAATGGCATTTATGGCATACTATATGCTGAATAATAAGGATTAGGTGCAAATGGTATATTAGCAAACTGTGCATTCATGTTCTGTGTAGGCATAGAATTAACAGGCATGGGAGACATGACATTCATGTTAGGAAATTGAGGCTGAACAGACATGGGAGTAGGCATGGCAGATTTGCAATTAACAGATAAATGATTTACACTACCACACTTGACACAGATTTTTCTAGGAGCATATTTATCAGGTGTGTAGTTATTGTGTTTGTTAATCCCTACTTTACCATTCCTATTGTTTTTCCTTTTAGTCTCTGTTTTTATCTCAATTTTCTCAAGTCTATCACTTAACTGTTTGACAGTCATGTGACCAACATTATTCTTTTTCCCTTTCTTAACTTGACTTGACTCTCCTGAAACAAAGTTCTTGGAAACAGACCCATACTTCTCATTCAGCTTAACTAATTTGGCTTTACTAATGGGCTTGCTCACAGCCGATGGATGAGGATTTTCATCATTCGACGGATAACACTTTTTGTTATCTTACGGATAATCCTCATCATCTGTCGAGTCTACATCTGTTAGCAGTCCATCTACCAAATCAGGTTCTAGTTTCTCTTTGTTCTTTTTCCAGGCTTCATCACAGAAAGACTCAATTCCTTGAACTTTGGTGATTTGAGCATGGACATCCCTGGATGTTTTCCATGCTTTAATCACCTCTTGTTCACGCTCGAGCTGCTTCTTTAAAATTTCTTCCTTTTCAAGGATTCAGTTAATTCCTCATTGGCAATATTACACTCAATTCTTAATTTCTCAAAATCAATAAACTGAGACTCAAGCACATTATTCCTCTCACTTAAAAACAAATTATTTTCTTTGATTTTAGCATTTTCTTTAGTAAGAGACTTAAGAGTAACACGCAAATGATATAATTCTATAGACATGTCATTTATGGCATCATTACACTCAGCTTTAGATAAATGTGCAAGGTTTGCAGTAATTACCTGATTGCTTGAGGAACTTGTCTTTGTCTCATCAGACTTGGCCATTAGGGCTAGATTGACATAGCTGACATATTCATCTTCATCCAGACCATCTGCTGCCCAGTCATTTTCTTGTGTAATAAAAGCCCTTTCCTTTTGCTTGAGTAGATCAAAGTATTGTTGCTTATAATCCACAAACTCAAACTTTTTCTTATTGGAATTACGACTTCCTACACTCACTGGCAAAATGCCCTGCCAAGCCACATTTGAAACATTTGAATTTTGACTTATCCACCATGTTTCTATTTGGCTTGGCTGCTCCAAAGTTCTTCTTGAACTTGAGCTTGGCAAATCTCCTGGAAAGAAATGCTAGGTGCTCATCAATTTTCTCCATGTCATCTTGGCTCAATGAATCTTCACTTTCTACTGCAAGCCCCTTGCCCTTGTTCTCACAGACCTTTGAAGTTGATTCAACAGCTTCCATCTTCACTTCCTTCTCCTTTTCCAACTCAGCAACTAGTGCAATGGATCCTCCTTTCTTCTTTCCTCTCTCCATCCTTTCATCCTGCTCTATTTCAAGCTCATAGGTTTTCAGGATGCCATACAGTCTCTCCAAAGTAAACTCCTTATAATCTTGTGAGTTTCTTAATGAGACTGTCATTGGTTTCCATTCCTTTGGAAGAGATCTAAGGAATTTTAGATTAGAGTCTTTAGTCTGATAGACCCTTCCATGCAACTTGAGAGAATTTAGTTGTTTTTGAAACCTACTAAAAATGTCAGTGAGAGACTCACTTTCCTCATTGTAAAAATGCTCATATTGCTGAATCAAGAGCTGCATCTTATTTTCTCTAACTTGCTCAGTGCCATCACAGATTATCTGTATAGTATCCCAAACTTCCTTGGCAGTTTTGCAGTTGATAATGTTGTCAAACATGTCTGCATCAACTCCATTAAACAGAATATTAATGTGCCTTTTTATCCTTTCTGACTTGTTCAATATCAAGATCAGACCATTCATGCCTTGGCTTGGGGACTGATGGCTCGTTTCCTGTTGCAGCTCTCATTGGAACATGAGGGCCTCTTTCTATGCAGTCCACATAGGCCTCATCTTGAGAAAGCATATGAAGATGCATCTTTACCTTCCAATGATGGTAATTATCTTTATCTAGAAAAGGAATCTTGACTCCAATATCCTTCTTATTCATCTTGCTGAATTGTTTTGATCTTTAAACTCTTTATAAGTTAAGAGCTTGCTCTGATACCAATTATTAGTCCCTTAACAATATAGCAAGAATTACAGAAGGGGGGTTGAATGGAATTCTTGAACCTTTTGCTTAAAATAAAAATGTTCAAACACGAATATAAATATAAGTGTATTGATTAGCACAATGCGGAATAAAAACTTAAGTGAACCAAAATACAAGTAATTAAAAATGAGAGTCTTTAAAAACTCTCTGGTGGATTTAAACAATTCCACCAGAGATATATATATTATATCAAGAGAACTCTGTGTGCTAGAATGCTCACAGCTGCTTACAAATATGAACTACTGAGAATACAGAGAAATGCTAATAATTCTGCTTACAAATGTTTCTCACTTGTATCTCAGATCTATATTTCTATTTGCTACTTCTTGGTTTATATATTACCAAGATTACAAATTCAAAAGACAGGATCATCATAAAAACTATCGGGTCTAATGCTTTGCAACTTTGTTCTCTATTACCCAGTTAATAGGCTTCCTCATTCCATTTGCATACACTTCGACGCATGTGACCAGTTGTCACTGTCAACTGATATTTGAATTCTTTATCCGTTGAGTACATGATCATCCATCGACTTTATGATTATCCGTTGATGGCTTCATTAATCATCTGTCGACTGCTATATTGAACATCCGTTGATAGCCATTTGATCATCCGTCGATGGCTTTGTTAATCATCCGTCGGTAGCTATTTTGGCACTTGACTTCAATTCATTTATGCAGAATTTCAAGACATCATCTATGTACAATTAATCAACCTATTCTGCATATCTAGTTAAAGTCAACATGACTTATATGCTACTACATAATTTATACAAAGGTGTATGCAGAAATGTGCTACAGACTCATTATTACATAAGCTACTCACTCGATGGATAATAAGTCATCATCCGTCAGGACTATAATGAGTTATCCGTCGGGACTATAATTCTTATCCGTCGAGTGCTACATTATTTCACTAAGTAAAATCTACTTAGGTGTTTTGTTTATGTAATCATCAAGTACACAACATATGCACAACAATATATTTTAGGAGACAAAATTATATTCCATATCAACTAGAAGTTATTTTATAACTGTGTGTCTATATAAACACAAACATAGGTTTACTCTATAAGAGTTACGATTATCGAGAAGATCATATATTGTAACCTAGCAGCTCTCGTGATATTTGTTCATCACTGAGAGAGAACAGTTCCATTGTAACAGAGTTTATTATATCGAATACATTTGTTTTCTGTTACTTGTGCTTTAAATCGATTTGATTGTAGTCTAAACTGTATTTAACCCCCTTCTACAGTGTTGTGTGACTTAACAAGTGTAAATGCCTTTATGCTAATGCTCTTGTCTCATTTTTCTAACATCTTCGTCCTCTCGTATCAGAGATCTCCCTAATTTCTGCTGTCTACCAAAGGCTATTTACTTTTATCATTATCTGCTTCTGGAAGAAATAAGAGTTATAAAGCAAGAGTGAGCCAACAATGCCCATCAAGTATATAATTTGAGTTTCAAATATTATTATCGAAGGAAAATCTCCGGATAAAAGCTTAAAACAATTTTGAATGATTCTATTTATTTGAGAGAGTTGAGCGAATAAACATTGGCTGTCACCAGCCTTTAATTATAAATTCAAAAGTGACAAGCAATCCCCAGATTCTTCTCCAGAATCAGGGTTTTTTCCGGTTTTGGAATCATAAACTTTTCGAGAGAGAGAATGTCGTTACTGGCGATCAATAATAAATTAGACTGGACATTAGTTCACACTTATATCCTGCTGATCAGCCAGGACAGAGTGCAGATCTATACCCAACCGTATAGATCCATTCAAGTACCTAGGCACTATCACCCAAGGGTCCGGTACATTCCCGGCCCATAGGATCCAGCTCATCACTGGTCCTCACAGTAACCATCTAGCCCGTAGAGTATTTTGATGTCCAATCATTTTGATTTCAAAACATCCCAATTTAGGATTCGCAAATAACCCGAAAGAATAGGTATTTGCTCAAGAGAGCAATCGAACTATATGAACAATAATGAAAAGAACATGCATAATAAGAGTAATTGCAGCGAAAAGTAAAACATTTAACTAGTCTGAACTTAGAATAGGAACGAAAAAATAATTGCAGTATTTTAAAAGAAAGTTCAGGAATACTTGCCTTGATAAGCTTTAAAAACTATTATTGGTTGACTTTTGGATTGCCTTGAATGTTCGGCTTTATCGTCCAACCACTACCCTATCTTGGATACGATCCCAACACTCAAGCCCTTCGATTGGAACTTCGTTGATCTCGACGTCTAATCACTAGATCATTCCTAGTCCGATGTCGATACTCGGGTTTTCCGTCTAGGACTTATAGGGTTAAAATACCCTAATTCAGATAATCGCTTAAGCTCAACTTAATACCACTATCACTTCTACCCATATAATTTCATAACCCAACTTATATTTATATGTATTATTAAAATACACATAGCAATTAGGGTTCAAATCTTCAAAACTCGGTTCAGTCTTTATTTTCGGAAAATACGTATACTCGTCGTTTTGAAAAACAGGTAACCGATTATTTAAAAATTAGTTTATCTCAACTGTAATTAAGTTCGTATAATATAACTATATATAGTTATTTGACGTCTCCGATAATTATAGGTTACGTTCCCGATTTTCGGAAATTAGTCTCCTTTGTTTATCGGCCTACCCGTCGAAGCAATTCGACGTCAATCCAATCAAAGGAACAACATCCCATCACAATTCGCAATTTCCGATCACCAATACAATTTAATTATTTATTATTATCCGTACTTTTATGTTTTTATTTGTATTTTCCGTTTCGTAATTAATTTTTACCGAACTAATTTTATTTAATTAATAAATGTAGGACTCGGATAAATATCATCATCGCCCACCGTCAGCTTATCGGAATTCATCGCTGACGGCGGTAAAAGTCGCGGGTTCCCGTTTATAACGGACTTCCAAAATGAATTTTACCGATTAAATTAAATTCTCTGCACAAAATAATTTATTTCACAATTATTCCTCAATTAATTTTCCTGCAGAAAATTAAATAATCAAATTAAATTAAATCAATCAGTAAAAGAACAGGCCACACGCGCATACATGTGCAACAATCACCGGCCGCTTCACCGGAAAGAAACCGGGTGGCAACCGGAAAAAGGGACAGGAAACAAAAGAATAAAAGCACAACACAACACACATGTAGATATATATATATTCACGCATATATACGTACATAAATAGGAAAAGAATGGAACAAACCACGCTTACACGCACATAATTTACACACACATGCACGCGATTTTACACAGACACACCTGAATCGTGCCCCACGCGCCACCAGTCTCTCGCTGGAAACGGAGAGGCGGCGACGGGGAGAAAACTCGAGAACACAAGAGAATGAATAGGGAAGCGAAAGGAAAAAGGAAGAAACAGGGAAGGTGGGGAAAATTTAGAGATACAGAGAGAGATTTTATGAGGGGAGAGACGGAACCGAAGAGAGGAAAGAGAGATTGAGCTATAGAGAGAAAGATGAGGCAGTGATGGAAGGGGGGGTTGGGTTACTAATTTTTTTTCTTTTTGTTTGTTTTCTTTATTTTATTCTATTCCCGATATTATTCCTTTTCGTACCGTAATTTAAGAATTAAACGAGTGTTTAATGGGTAAAATAATTCAAAATTTATGAAAACAATTTCTTTGAAATTCCGAACTAATTAGGAGTCGATAAAATCAAATTTGCAAAATTTTTAAACCATTTTTATAACACGCATTGGACCTGTATTTTACAATTCAACGAATATACGTGCAGTTAAATAAAAGCCAAAAAATTGCAGGAATAATTTTAAAATTCTCAAAATATTTAAAAGTTAATAAAATAAAATTTTCATGATTTTTGAAGCATTCTGGAATTAAATACTGATTTTACAATTTAATGAAATCATAAAATCATTGAAGGATAAATAATCAATAAAATATTAATTTTTAAATTTTATAAACTCCTAAAATAATAAATAAAATTATAAAGCAACAAAATAATTTTTGAAATAAAAATATTCAATAAAATCATTTTAAAACAAAATAATAGCACAAAACTCAATAATTAATTATACAAATAAGGTTCGTATCCAACAATTACCCAAAATTAACAACAAGGTAACACACAACTAACAGACTGATCACATATATTATTCATTTAATAATTCGATAATTATATTTAAATATCGGATCCGAAAATAGGTTACTTAGCCGCTAAGTAACTATATAACGATAGCATTTTAATACCAGATTTGGATAATTATCAAAGCAGGATTTCCTATAAAACACCCTATATGAAAATAAGGTAATAATATCTCGCCCTTTTGAGAATACAGATTTTTATTGATCTATAAAATGATTAACATATTGAAAATTTCACGTTGGGACTCGTACAGATTAAACCGTACCCCAAATCGAAAAAGTCAAAACACGAAAAGTGTTCAGAATTATCAGATTAGGTTAGAAAAAAGATTTTGGAAGGGTTTCGGGTTGTAAAAATGCAAAAACAGTTGAAGTGGGACGATTTTCGATTCTAAAAAGTAATTTTATAATTAAGTAAAAATAATAATTATTGAATCTATAAATTCTTATAAAATCATATAATAATCCAAAAATTACCAGAAAAATACCAAAATTATCTATATTTAATTCTGGATAATTATAAATTTAAAACATCCTAATTTTATCAGATATCAACACCCAAATACTAATATCAATCATCAAATAATTCACCAAAATTCACATAATAATCACATAATAATTATTTATTAATAAAAATAATTACATAATATTTCTTGGACATTACATATATTACTTTCATAAGTAGGTATTTATATATTGAGTGAGTGTGTGTTGGGAACCCCAAACTTCTGACCCGGGTTTGGAGGGCGTCACAAGTTTGGTATTAGAGCCACATATTATAAGTCACTAAAACAAGCCTAGATTATCGGGAATGGGTAGAGGGTAAGATTAGAAGTAAGAAATTAAATAAAAATAGAACGTCGAGGGGTTGAGTACGACCAAATAGTAGGTTTTAGTGTGATCCGTGATGAGATTCTAGATCCTTATCTAGCGACGCGATTTCCAGATGGCAGCGATGGAAGATTCTTTTATCCCTGGATCTTCTGATCATTCGAAGCCTTCAGTCGGAGGACCATCATTTGATTCACACCCTGCTCGTCCGCTGATGTTAGCTATATCACCCCCGTTGCTACGGTTGCACCTTTTCAAGCAAGTATCTCATTCCCTAATGCGAGACTACCGATTCGAGAATTTCCCACATACTGATTCTGGTTCTACTGGATATTCAGCTGTGAGCGCATATCTTTTGTCTACCTTACGCCTTGTTCTATACCATCAATTTAAAACCCGTCTTTTGAAGTAACAACACCTAGAGGATGGATTCGAGAGCTACAACATATGGTGAATAAACGAGATATTAAGAGGGGTAAGAAGAGACCTAGATATGGAGCTATTGATGAGTATGTCACCCATGATTATCTTGTGGAGTAAACTAGAGGGATTTTTTTAAAGAAATTTGAGAGGATTGGATATCGAGAGTTTTCTTGGAATTTGATGACGATGTTATGACCAAACATGATACATGTAGAAGTAATGTGATATAAATCGACTTTGTGTTATAAACTAAATCTGACGATTACTGGATAAATTTGTTATAATTAGTAATCATAAAAGATGATGATAGGAATGTTACTAGTATGAAAGATTAGAATTGAAGCAACGAATAAGATACTATGCAACGGTAATTGGAGTTTTTGTTGACTATTGAAGGCAAATGGACCCAATAAGGGGTAGAGGGTATATGGGAATGAATGGGCTGTTATCTGAGTGTTACCCTAATTTGATACTTGGTAGTGGTTGAGAAAGACGACAACCAACTCATATAGTAATGACGACTAGGTGTACGATTTTCAAAATTTTAAACCAGTTTTCAAAGGAGATTTTTCTCAACAAATTTTTTCTAAAAGTCCCTTAAACAAAACAAGAACTTGATTGTCAAACTACTACTTGAGTTTCTTGTTTGTTATAAGATTTAGATTATCTAGAATAATACTTGTTCTAGAAGTTAGTGTGGTTCATTTAGAAGGCCAGGTGGACTCGCTATTATGGAGAAGATTTGATTGCTCCCAGCAGAAGAATGCATATGTTGTATGATAAGTTTAACGACAGAATCAATGTACGGAGAAACTGTTCATCCAATTTCCGAGATGATTAAAGTCCAAAGAATACGTCGATTCACAAGAAGCCGAGTAGGAGCAAAGAAGATGGAGAAAATCTCTAGAATTTTCTAAAGGAAGAACATTATTAACAAAAAGAGTGTCTATGTTGAATGGTCAGTAGCATAAGCGAAATTTGAAGTTATGATTGTAAATCTCATAAGAGTGCAAATAAAGTCGAATTATAAAAATATTGAACATGGAAGTGCGATGCTAAACATAAAAGATCTAATACATGAAAATTTATTCTAATGATCGATTGAAGAAGGCATTTCAGAGAACTTTTAAAAGTCAATTTATGACTCGGAATGGGATATATTGATCGAACAAGCGTTGCAGCTGTAAGCAGATGAAATGTGGATGACGAATGATATCATTATTTTCCATAAAACCATATATATTCTTATGAATTTTGAATAAAGTATGAATTTCTTTCATGATCAGCTCTATGAGGTGATAAAAAATTGTTGTATTCCTTTCAAAATCATTTTTCCCTTCAAATCTTGTTTTCCGATTGAGACTAGCAGTATTATGGTGTGACTCTTTGTTGGAATAACGAAGAGTCTGGTGGGACGCCACCTAATTATGTGTTGTATTCCATATAATATGAAAGACTTGCCATCTTGAGTACAAATATGGTTGTCTCATTCATATCTAAATCATCATTCATTATTTCTTATTCAATTTTGATTTCTTGATTTATGAATCCTTCTGATTGTTTTCTTGTACTATTATCCCTTACAAAAAGTTTCCAATCAGAAACATATACACTAATTCCCTTCTTGTGTAAGGTCTATTCCTTGAATGTTTTAAAAGGAAGTGAAATGAACCCGTGTAGCCGATGGAGTTATATGATAAGTGCGAATAATTGCAAGCCAATAAATGGTGGACATATACCTGTCGAGAAGAAACCCTTATACCAACGACGTGGCTGTTACGAGGACATCAAATTAGAAGTGGAAATTTGTATACATGGTACGTTTCAAGTCTTAGATTTTGGCATGAATTGAAGTGGTTAGTGAACCGTGTGAGGTAAATTAACTAGAGAACTAAGAAAGTAAAGTTGCGCATAACGGATAAGGCAAATGATTGATTGGACAACAAAAGCGAATGAAGAAATTTTTAATAATAATCGGATAATCGATTAATACATTATGAAGATGAAGCATACCTCAATCATGTGAGAGATACTTGTCATGAAGTTTCAAGATCGAAGAAATGCTAGTTATAAATAAACTTCAAAGGTGTTCTTCAAGGAATGGTTGGATTTTCCCACTTAAGTAAATGAGTTATGGTAAATTTGATACTCGTAACGGAGCCAGTGAAAGAAGTTCAGTATGAAAAGACATAAGGGGAGATGAAGATATGGTGATTCAGCTGCAAGGAGTTTTAAGAAGTGATGCTTTTAAGCTAAAGGAATTTTTTCACAAGATTATGAGAGTGTTGGTTGAGACCATATGTTGGTTATCAGAAGCTGAATAAGGTAACTAATTAGAACAAATGTATATTGTCAAGGATAGATGAATTATTAATGAGAGAGCTTGAATTGAAACATGAACTAGAAGAATTTTAGAATAATTTATAATAGTACTCGGTAGTGATATTCGGTTATAATCAAAGGATATGAGAAAGGGTATGATATAATAAGAATGGTTCGCTATAATATTAAGTTGAACTAAAATATGAGTTGTAATGGTTAGTATTATATGTGATGGTGAAATGGTGAGTTTAGAAGATGGAAGTTGATTAGTCTACTTGTGAATTGATTGTTGGTTGTTTGATTGATTTTTGGTGTCGGCTTGAGTCCGGCTGGTAGTCAATAATATAAAGGAGATGCTGCCCAAATTTTCGGAAAATACCCTACTCTTAAAGATAGAAAGTTTACTTCCATGTGTTATTGATATACATGATTAAAACTCTAAATAATTGTTATCTCGATTCTTGAAAGAGGTTGTTACAGCCAATCCGACTATATATAATTGGTCTTTGATTTCATTTAGCTAGTCATCACTTGGTGCAATTAATCAATTAAGTAAGTTAATTGGTTAATTTTACCAATTAATGGTTAGTTAGATGGAAATCGATTCCAATTAGATTAAGTCAAAGTTTGATGTGACTTTCAAATCCGAAATCAAAGAAATGAGGAATTTGGAGAAGGTAATGATAACAGTAGAATTCAAAAATTGCTGCAAGTGTGTGAGGTTTTACTTGGATGAATATGCCCTTAGTAATGTACAAGGGAAATAAAAAGTTATTTGTATGGACAGGTGAGAAGAATGTTTTTAAGAACTAAAGATTTAAGATAGAGCAAAGAGAAGGAAGGAAGGAAAGGAGAAAAAGGAGGTGGAATAAAGAAGAGATGTGTACCTACACTAATATGGATTTTATTAGCCAATCAAAGAGATTCCATCATCTGCAATAAAGTTTTATTAAAGGACGTCTTGTTTCCGAATTATTTTGATAATCATAAAATAAATGATTTATGAAGTATTTCTATTTTGGATAAAATGTGAGATACAGTTTTAGTTCAGTTTCTGATTGATATTGATACTTGGTTGTTAAATATCAAAAGTGGTATTAATATATGATTGATGTTTAATTTAGTATGGGATGATGTGAACATCAAAGTTTGTATTGATATCTAATTTGATATGACATCAAAATGAGTATTAATATCAGGAGTTCGGTTGTGAATGAGCTATGAGAATGAAGAACGGAAATAGGAAAGAAAGTGGAATAAAAAAGATGATAAAGAAACTTTATAGGTAATATATGGGTAACATGAGGGATAGAAGTAAGGTGGAAAATTTAGGAAACACTGGTAAATTGAGATAGGGAATGCATCCCAGGATAACGATCAAGTACCGAGGGCTAAAAGAAGATATCTAGTGACCAGACATGAAGAGGAAATGGGAGGAAATATGTAAATCAATGTTATGCCTACCCAAGAGTTAAGGCGGGACACCAAAGACTATATGGATACATTTCACCAAGAGACGTCGTAGTAAAGTCACCTGAGAACCAAAGGTGAGGAAATCATTAATTGCATCATTATTGATAGGTTATCCAAACCTAATCATTCTCTTTTACTAATAAATATTTTGTCCAATAAATGGGTTAGTTGCTGTTTGAAGAAATGGTGGTACGTCATCAGATCCATAAATTGATTGTAAGTGATAAATATTATTTGATTTGAGATTTGACAGGAGTATTCAGAATACGATGAATTATGTCAAACCGGAATAGTATATACCACTCCTAGATGAATGGGCAGTAAGTAAGGAGGAACTAAAAGATAAGAATTTGGCTACGATAACTCAAGGGATTCAAACTACTCCGAGAATATGATACGAGAAATAGATGTCAAAGAAGACTTTCTGATAGTATGGCACAAAGAAAGAATAAGCGTTAAATGTGACTAGACGTCAAGGAAGAGCATTGCAGTCAGTTCGTATGAGAACTCCATAAAACAAAAAAAAATGATAATATGGATTAGAATAAGTGAGTGATGCCTCCGGATTAGTATATTTTCTTCTAAGTAGTAAGAGAATTTCACTCGGCAAATCTACTCGATTGTGATTCAAGGAAATTAAGGTATGATGTTACGACTATGCGCCAATAGTATCCGGTCGAGATTTTCTTGTTAACTCTTAATTCTAAAGTAATTTCGAGAATGTTAGAAATCGAATGCGCCCTGGGTTCAATATATCATTCGCAGATGGACAAAAAGATTAAGGGGACGATTAAAGAGACTCGAATACGATTAGGAGCGATTACGAACTAGGTTGATTGAATAGGGAAACATGTGGGAATGAGGTTCAATAACCAGTAACTACTGGAAACGTTCATGAGTATGAATTACTAGAATTAGAAAGAAAAGAGAATTAATAGGCATTATGCTGGTCCTTTTGAAATAGTAAAATAGGCAAGATAAATGTAAGTGGGTTGGCTTCACCGCCACACGTATAGCTGGTTCATAGGGTGTTTATGTGCATATATTCACGGAAAGTAATTAAGCTCCATTATATATAAAATGGAGACTTTAGTTCAGTTATTTGAGCAACAGATAGAATATGATGTCAGCCAGAGGCTGTTAAGTAATAAGTGATACTGCGACTAAAAGTTTATGAAAGGTTGTAAGGTTGAGAGATCAACCTGAGAAAAAGGGAAGTGAGATACTTGAATATATCATTATCTGATCCTTAGTGTGATTCTGAGGACAGAATCCTTTTAAGGGGGAAGGATGTAATATCCGGGACATAGCGTGTAATTATTTTTATTGATAAATAATTATTATGTGGTTATATTATATTTTTGGTAAATTATCTGATGATTGATGTTGTTATGTGGATGTTTATATGTGGTAAAGTGTAAGTATGTTAATTTTATTATGTCCATAATAAAATATAGATAATTAAGGTATTTTTCTGGTATTTTTTGGAGTGTTACATGATTTTATATTGATTTATGAATTTATTAGTTATTTTCTGAATAATTAAAAAATCATTTTCTAAAGCCGGGAATCGTCCAACCTTAACCATTTTTACGTTTTTACAACCCGAAACTCTTTCGAAAACTCCTTTCTAACCTAATCTGGTAATCCAGACATTTTCCATGTTTTAACTTTTTCGATACGGATTACGGTTTGACCCGTGCACGGCCCGACACAATATTTTCGATACGCTAACCCTTTTCGATAACATTATCTTCGTACAAATCCTTTTATAAAATCCCGATTTTGATAATTATCCAAAACAGGATAATGCTTATCCAAAATAGGATAAGGCTTATTCAAAACAGGATAACGCTTATCCAAAATAAGGTAATGTTTATCCGATAGGATCGTATTAATAGTTACTTAGCGGATAAGAAACTGTTAGGTCACACTTTCACTGTAGAGGGGGTGAATACAGTGTTTATTACAATCAAATCAAACTTCAAGAACTTATGTAACAGAAAACAAACTTTATTTAAACAATAAACTCTGTTACAATCTGGAACTGTTATCTCTCAGTGATGAACAAAATATCACGAGAGCTTCTAGAGTTATAATAAATAATATTCTCGATAATGATAACACTTCTAGTGTAAACTCTATTTCTGTGTTTATATACTACACAGTTACAAGATATTCGCTAATTGATATGGAATATAATTCTGCTTCCTAAAATATATCAATCAGATATCTTCTATTCCAAGTATTCCATTCTTCACGGAATTCCTTCTTCATGCATATCTCTTCTTATGTTTATCTTGATCTTCTTAACTTTAATCAGCTACTGTCCTTATCTGATCGTCCTTCAGCACTTAAGTTCTGATATCTATCTCCTGATAACATAAGTACTGATATCCCTTAAGTTCTGACTTCCAGTACCTTAAGTTCTGACTTCCAGTATAAGTACTGATCAGTTAAGTACTGATTTGTTCTGTTCAAATAAGATCTGAAATCTAAACATAAAACATATTAGCCATGACATTATCAAATATATCTAACAATCTCCCCCAACTTGTAAATTAACAAAATATACAAGTTTAACAGATATTTGATGATGTCAAAAACATTAAGTACAAATGCATGAGAAATAGACAAGATAACTACAACTTACAGTCCTTAAAGTTTTTACCAATTCAACTTCTGATAACAACTTCAACCTGTATAAATATCAGAATTTAAGCAGTTGTAGATCTTCGACTTGGCTTCATCATTTTCTGATCTCTCTGATGTCAGAAGTTGTTCTGAGATAATTCTTCAACAAACATTTCTCAGCATATCTGAGTTCATCAATCATTCTCCGTTTGACATCTTTAAGCTCTGCAGTATCTTCACCAGTTTGAAATATTGCAGCTCTGAGATCATTAATCTTTGCTTTTCTCAACTCCCGATCTAGTCTTATGACATAAGCTTTGTTAGACTCTAGATTGAATTCAAGCCCCTTAATACCAAGATATGTTCTGATCTGTGCAGTATTAGGCTTCATATCAACAATATCACCATTGTGATTTCTGTACTTTGGAACATATCTGCTGTCAGACTTAACAGAATAAAGTCTTTTCTGTCTTTGAATCTGTTCCTTTAAGTAGTTTGCAGCAGTCTCTGTTATTCTGTCATCCACTTGAAGTAAGAATAATACATGCTCCAATTCTTCAAAATACTTCAATGAAATGGCATTTTGTCTTATATGATAAACCCTACCATCTGTCATGAAATACAACATGATGTATTCTTTCAAGTAGGTATGGTAAACCATCTGTACAGATTCTAGTTGATTCAATCTCTCAGGAGTTGCTCCAATACCTGGTTCACTCAAGGAAGTTGGATCATCAGTAGTGTTGTGTACTCTTCTTTCATCAGCACTTCCCAATCCAGTTTTATCTCTAGCTTCCTTTCCAGTAACTACTCTTGCTTCAAAACCACTTAAAGTAGTCTTCAAAGATTGAGTCTGTTTTGCTTTAGTGAATCCTGGTAGGAGTGTTTTAGATTTATCTTCTGATATCAAGTTAACTTGAGCACTGTCAGAGGTTACTTGCTTCTTCTGAATATCAGAACTTACAATTTCTTGACTCTGAACAACTTGAGCCATGTCAGAGGTTGTTTTAAGAATTTTTCTTGAAGTCAGAGCAAGATTATGTTTTCCATCAGTAATTTCTTCTTCCTCAGGAGGTACATAAGGCTTGATAGGTTCACCAACCTTTTCTTTACCCTTGGATCTTGGATCTATCTGTGGTTGTGATCTAGCCAAAGTTTCTTCAGTATGTATCCTCTCTTTGATCACAATGCCTTTAGGTTTTGGAAGTAACTTTTTACCAGAAGCTTCAGATTTAGATGTGACTTTCTCTGATTTAAGTCTGGCTTCTTCTTCCTTTAAACTTTCCAAGTCCATCCCTGGATTTTCTTGAAGAAATAACTGTCTTGACATTTCCTCATCAAGATCTAGAAGTTCATCAGAACTTATCCTTTTACCAGCAGCAGAACTTATTCTTTTCCCAGTATCAGAACTTGTTCTGTGACTAGCTTGTCTTGATGTAAATCTTCTACCTTGACTATGACCACTACCCATTCCAGAGTTTCCTTGGTCATCTTTTCCATCATCCTGTCCTTGCAGTGACTTGTTGGTTTTGCATTTGGACTTAATTACCTTCTCCCCCTTTTTGGCATCAGCAGGTAATAAAAGAGAGATAAGTAGTTCCACTGAGGTCTGGATTTCAGTAAGTTGCGATTGCTGAGAAGCTTGATTTGTCAGAATTTGATCAATCTGAGCTTGTTGCTTCTCTTGAGTTTTCTCAATATAAGCAACCCTGTCAATGGTAGGTTGGAAGAACTTTTTCTTATCAAGTTTCCAAACTTGTTCCTGTTTAATAAAGTTCTCCTGAATCTTGTGTAGCTCTGCATGAGTGTTGGAATGAAGACCTTGTAGATGTTTAGTACTCAATGCAGTGACTCTAAGCTGGGTTTTAAAATCATCAGAATTTAACATTTTATCAGCTTTAGTCAAGTGCTCAGCAAGATGTAAAGCATTTGGAACACATGAAACTGAGTTCCATTCCTTAGTCCACTCCTGTCCTGCAGGAGTTTCACTCCAAGGTACTGGTGCATCCCTGATAACAAACTCCTTTAGCAGTTCAGACTTAGGAAGAGTCAGTGGAGGAGTATGTCCTGAAGGACCTGCTGCATCAGCATCTACAGTTGTAGCAGCTTCACCAGTATCTCCAACATTTGCAGCATCAGAACTTAAAGAATCAGTATCTTCTGATAAGACAACTGTATGAGTAGCAATGGAGGCTTCAACATCCTCTAATTGCTGATCTGATACTAAGTTCTGATCAACAGCCATATCCTGATGCTCACCTAAAATCTGATCATCATCTTGATGCAGAGAAGGTGTTAGTGATAACTCAGGAGTTTGAACAGCATCAGTAACAGGTGTTGTGGAAGGATTATTTGCTGTTGGAGCTTCTAAGAAAAGTATTTCAGGCACAACCAAGTTCTGAATATCAATTTCAGCACTTGTGCCTGGATCAACAAGAGATAAAGAAGGTAAATTAGCCTTGTCAGATACAGGTTCCTTAAATGGAGTTGATGGAGAAGAAGTGACTGGAGCAAATTCCTTGTCTTGTGAGATCAGAGATTCCTGATCCCCTTCCTTAGCTGCTTCCTCCTCATCATCTGAAACTGGCCTCTGTGCCCTCTGTTTCTTGTACTTCCTTGTTGATTTGGATTCCTTGGGAGTTGCAGGAACAGTCATACGTCTAAGCCTCTTGAGAAGCCTAGAACCCCCAATTGCAGAATCCTTCTGAGAAGTTGCCTTCTCAGCTTCATAAATCATAGGTTCTGAAGAAGGAACCTGATTCCACTTCAACATTTCGAAATTAATCTGAGACTGTTACCAAATTTTACTCACAGATAAGTTAAGTAAAGGGTTAGACTGAAAAATCAGAACTTAGACCTATACCAGAACTTAACAGTCATCAGAACATAATGTCTTAACTCGAACAAGGAATATCTATCTTAGTAAATACTCATACAAGTTCTTAGTTATGAACGTCAGAAATTAATCATCAGAACGTGTAACTAGAACTTGTCCTCAGAATTTGTGCAGAAGTGACACAATGACTGTTTATCTAAAATAACATAGACCACCACAGAAATTTCATCATTCATATGGAGTGATGTGTGTGTGCATTAAGCTAAATAACAGACAAAGAGTAAAGTCTGATCTACTTCAGTACATCTTAGAAGTAAGTCATAATTAAAATTTTGCTAAAGATCTGTCATTATCCTGAAACCTACTGATAAATGAGTTCATGCATGAGTTCACCTCTACTGTTTTTGTGCTAATTTTATGCATCTTTTGAAATTCTATTTTACAGAGGCTTCTCAGTGTAAGTGAGTCACGACTGTTTATTAGAATTTATGCTATTATCAGAGTATTTCTCCAGTAATCATAGAGTGTGAAAAGTCACCAAGAAAATATTTTGCTTTTCTAATGCATATTTACTTAATACCAGCAATGCACTTGGGTCGTCCCTTTCACATTTTTACTCTAGATCTCAAAGGAGTACCTGATATTATTCTTTGATTATTGTTCTTCTTCTTTTGATAAGTGAGGTTTATCAGCACTTAGTACATTCAGCAGTTTTACTAGAATCAGAACTTAAACAGATGAGTAGCATTATTCTAATTTGTGACTTAGTAATAAGATATACAAAGTAAACTTAACTAAGCTCAGTTATCAGAATTTGCTTGTGTCATAAGATTTCCACAGAAATAACTACTTCTTTCATGGGATCATTTGTTTATTGAAGACTAGTAGGTCAGTATCTAGCACAGTTATCCTCATAGGATAGAAGAGTTACTGAAACAGACATATCACTTATCAGAGTTTAGACACATATATCAGACAACAGTCAGTACTTGAAGACATTTATCAATTAATGCACAGAATATACAAAGAGATTAATTCTGTAAATACTGATCATAAAGTCTGATAACATAGAACAAGTTTAAGCAGATTTAGAGAAAGAACCTGAAATCATTCCAAGTTCATTTACCAATTTTGAAAAGGTAGCTTCACACAGTGGTTTTGTGAAGATATCTGCTACTTGTTGATCTGTGGGAACAAAATGCAATTCCACTGTACCTTCATCCACATGTTCCCTGATGAAATGGTACCTGATGCTGATGTGCTTTGTCATAGAGTGTTGAACTGGATTACTTGTCATAGCAATAGCACTTTGATTATCACAGTAAATAGGGATTTTGAAATATGTTAACCCATAATCCAGTAACTGATTCTTCATCCAGAGAATCTGTGCACAGCAGCTTCCTGCAGCAATATACTCTGCTTCTGCAGTTGATGTGGAAATTGACTTTTGTTTCTTGCTATACCAAGAAACCAATCTGCCTCCAAGAAATTGGCAGCTTCCACTTGTGCTTTTCCTGTCAATTTTGCAACCTGCAAAATCTGCATCTGAGTAACCTATTAATTTAAAATCTGATTCTCTAGGATACCATAATCCTAGATCAGCTGTTCCTTTAAGATACTTAAAGATTCTTTTTACAGCTGTTAAGTGAGGTTCTCTTGGATCTGCTTGAAATCTTGCACAAAGACAGGTAGCAAACATGATATCTGGTCTACTAGCAGTTAGATAGAGAAGTGAGCCAATCATACCTCTGTAATCAGTAATATCTACTGAATTACCAGTATCCTTATCCAGTTTTGTTGCAGTGGCTATGGGAGTGGATGCACTTGAACAGTCTTGCATTCCAAATTTTTTCAGCAAGTTTCTGGTGTACTTAGATTGACAAATAAAAGTTCCTTCTTCACTCTGCTTGACTTGAAGGCCCAGAAAATAACTAAGTTCTCCCATCATACTCATCTGATATCTTGACTGCATTAGATTGGCAAACTTTTTGCAAAGTTTGGCATTTGGAGACCCAAAAATGATATCATCAACATAAATCTGGATCAAAAGTAAGTCCTTGCCATGGTTGAGATAGAACAATGTTTTGTCAATAGTTCCTCTGTTGAATCCACTTTCCAGAAGAAACTGAGCTAAAGTCTCATACCATGCTCTAGGAGCTTGCTTAAGTCCATAAAGTGCTTTATCAAGCCTGTAGACATAATCTGGATGTTTGGAATCTACAAAGCCTGGAGGTTGTTCAACATATACTTCCTCTTCCAATTCTCCATTGAGAAAAGCACTTTTCACATCCATTTGAAAGACAGTAAACTTTTTGTGAGCAGCATAAGCCATGAATATCCTTATGGCTTCTAACCTAGCAACTGGAGCAAATGTTTCATCATAGTCAATTCCCTCCTGTTGAGAATATCCTTTTGCAACCAGCCTTGCCTTGTTCCTTACAATTATGCCATCACTGTCAGTTTTGTTTCTGAATACCCACTTTGTACCAACAACCGATCTATTCTTGGGTCTTGGCACTAAGGTCCAGACTTTGTTTCTTTCAAATTCATTCAACTCTTCCTGCATTGCTTGCACCCAATCAGCATCTTGAAGAGCTTCTTCCACTTTCTTTGGCTCAGTCTGAGAGAGAAAAGAATTGTAAAGACATTCATTCGAAGTACCTGTTCTAGTTCTGACACCTGCCTCAGGATTTCCAATTATTAAATCAGGTGTATGTGATTTTGTCCACTTCCTTGCAGATGGAAGATTTTCTCTAGAACTGGATGCTCCCCCATAATTCATGCTGTCTTCGATTTCATTTTCTGATGCTCCCCCTGAAACTATGCTCTCTGAGTTGGATCCTTCAGTATTTAGATTTTCAGCACTGTCAGTACTTGGCTTATCAGAACTTGACGAATCAGAATTTGACGAGCCAGATGTATGTTCTGATGCTTCTTGAGATGTGATAAAATCTTGAGTATGCTCCCCCTGCAGTGGTGCATCTTCCTTTGACGTAGTCACCACAGTTTCAATAACATCAGAGTTTAATCCATCAGAATTTACAGTATCAGGACTTAGACTGTCAGGACTTGAGGTATCAGAATATGAATCTTCATTTTCAAATCTCAGCTTATTATGATCAATGCAATCTTCAAGTCCAGTGATCTTCTTGTCATCAAAAGAGACATTGATAGATTCCATGACCACTTTTGTTCTCAAATTATAGACTCTGAAGGCTTTTGTAGAAAGTGGATATCCTACAAAGATTCCCTCATCAGCTTTTAGATCAAACTTGGATAGCTGTTCAGGATGAGTCTTGAGAACAAAACACTTACATCCAAATACATGAAAGTATTTGAGATTTGGCTTCTTGTTCTTCACCATCTCATATGGTGTTTTTCCATGCTTGTTAATGAGTGTTGCATTTTGAGTAAAACAAGCAGTCTGCACAGCTTCAGCCCAGAAATAGGTTGGAAGCTTTGCTTCTTCAAGCATTGTTCGTGCAGCTTCAATTAGAGTTCTATTCTTCCTTTCAACAACTCCATTTTGCTGTGGAGTTCCAGGAGCAGAAAATTCCTGCTTTATTCCATGATTTTTGCAGAACTCTTCCATTATCAAATTCTTGAATTCAGTGCCATTATCACTCCTCAAAATTTTCACAGAATCTTTGATCAATTTATCCAGATGTTTGACATGATCAATCAGGATAGATGCAGTTTCACTTTTTGTGTGCAAGAAATACACCCATGTGTATCTGGTGAACTCATCTACTATGACCAACGCATATTTCTTCTTTGCAATAGACATGACATTCACTGGACCAAATAGATCAACATGAAGTAGATAGTAAGGCTCAAGAATTGATGATTCAGTCTTGCTCTTGAACGAAGATTTTCTTTGTTTAGCCTTCTGACATGAGTCACAAAGACCATCAGGAACAAACACTGATTTTGGCAGTCCTCTCACAAGATCTTTCTTGATCAGTTCATTTATCTTGTTGAAGTTTAAATGAGAGAGTTTCTTGTGCCAATTCCAGCTTTCTTCAGTTGAGGCTCTACTCACTAAACATATTGCAGAACTATCAGAACTTGTTGAAAGCTTAGCTTCATAAATGTTACCACGCCTGAATCCCTTCAGAACAATTTTTCCTTTAGATTTACTAACTATTTCACAATGTTCTGCAAAGAAATCAACATGATAACCTCTGTCACAGATTTGACTTATACTCAGTAAGTTGTGTTTAAGTCCTGAGACCAGAGCTACATCTTTAATAATGACATTCCCAAGATTGATATTGCCATATCCCAAAGTTTTTCCAATGTTGCCATCTCCATAAGAAACACTTGGGCCAGCTTTCTCCACAAAGTCTGATAGCAGGGCCTTATTTCCAGTCATATGTCCTGAACATCCACTGTCCAGAACTAGAATATTTTTCCTGTTGCCCTGCAATCAAAAAGACCACTAATTATTAGTTTTAAGGACCCAGACTTGCTTGGATCCTTTGGCCTTTTTAGGTTTGTTAACATTTGCAGCGGATTTAACATCAGATTTTATGTTAACAGTTTTCTTATCAGACCTTATACTAGAAGGAACAACAGAAACTTTCTTTAAAGAAGGTTTTATTTGATAATAATCATAGTACAAACTATGATATTCCTTACAAGTATAAATGGAATGCCATAAACTACCACAATGAAAACAAGGATTTTGTGGTTTGTATCTAACAGACTGACTCTTAACTCCTGACTTTGTAGATAAGGAGTTAATATTCTTATTCTTCCTGCAAAAAGAAGCCAGATGGTTAGAACTTCCACAGTTATGACATGCTTTCCTAGGAGCATCAGGAACAGATTTATAGTTATTGCTTTTATTCACACCTTCCTTTCCATTCCTGTTTTTCCTAGGTGATTTTACCTTGTTTGCATCCTTAACATCTTTCAGCTTATGCTTAAGCTGCTTCTTCGTCATTAAGCCTATGTTAACTTCAGCTGTCTTTTCCTGTTTTAGTTTGTCAGAAGCTAATTCCTTTTTAACTTCTGATTTCTCATTTTCGGATTTTTCAGTTACAAACTTAACAGGTTTTAACTTCGGCTTTTGCTTATCAACAGGCTTAATTTCTACAGTTCCTTTTTCATTTACTCCATAGCCTAAACCCTCTTTCCAGTTTCCACTGCTTAGCAAATTTTGAGTTGTTTTGCCAGAGTTAGTCCAAGTTCTGATAATCTCTCTCTCCTTTTCTAACTCAGTTTTTAGAGATTCATTCATTTTTAGCACTTCATCCCTAATATAAAAAGCATTATCTCTATCCTGCTGAGTTTGATGAAACATGACTAACTCTTTTTCTAAGAAATCATTTCTTTTCTTAAAAGCAAGATTTTCAGAAGTTAATCTTTCACATGTTAAAGTTTGATCTCTATAACTAACAAACATGGTTTTAAGATATCTTCTCAACTCATCAATATCATCAGTATGAAAAGCATAAGTAGTCTGAGGTACCTTTGTTTCAGCAGCTTCAGAACTGCTCTCAGAACTTGATTTATCAGCATTTGCCATCAATGCATAGTTCTCCTCACTTTCAGAGTCTGAGGTGTCTGTCCAGCTTTTCTGCTTTGTGACAAGAGCTTTGCCTTTGTCATTCTTGGTCTTCTTGCAATCAGGAGATATGTGGCCTTTCTCACCACAATTATAACATTTAACATTAGCGTAATCTCCTCTGTCAGACTTTCCTCCTTTTCCTTCAGATCTTCTGAAATTCTTCTTATCAGAACTTATGCCTTTCCTGGAAAACATCTTTCCCTTCCTGAACTTCCTGTATGCAATCTTTGTGATTCCTTTCACCATAAGAGCACACAGCTTCATCATCTCCTCATCAGCATCAGTTTCAGGCAAGCTTTCAGAATCTGAGTCATCATCACTCTCAGAACTTGATGACTCAGTATCAGATTTTATGATAAGAGCTTTACCCTTATCTTTCTTTGAGGAAGGTGGTTTGGGGGATTCCTCTTCAACCTTGAGAGCAACTGTCCTTGACTTTCCTCCTTTTCTCTTGCTTCTTTGTTCCATCTCAAGTTCATGGGTCTTGAGCATTCCATAGATTTCATCAAGAGTTGTTTCATCAAGATTGTAGTTGTCTCTTATTGTTGTTGCCTTCAAATCCCAACATTCAGGAAGAGCTAACAGGAATTTGAGGTTTGTATCTTCAAGATCATACTCCTTATTTACTAATGACAAGTCATTCAAGAGTTTGACAAATCTATCATATACATCAGTCAATGACTCATTAGTCCTAGAGTCAAAGTGTTCATACTCTTGAGTGAGTATTGTCTTCCTGTTCTTCTTAACTGTTTCAGTTCCTTGACACCTTATCTCCAGTGCATCCCATATCTCCTTAGCAGTCTTGCAGTTGATTACCCTGTTTGACATTACATTATCAATGGCACTATGCAATAAGTGACGTACCTTGGCATCCTTAGCAATAGATGCTATATCTTCAGCAGTGTAATCAGTCTTTTCCTTTGGTACGGTCATTGCTGCTTCACCTGCAACTACAACAGCGAGCTTGGTAGGTTTGTGAGGCCCTTCCCTGATTCTATCAAGGTATTCTGGATCTGTTGCTTCCAGAAACATGGTCATCCTTACCTTCCATATGGGATATTCAGATGGTCTCAATATGGGAACTCTGATAGTCTCATATCGACTCTGAGTTGATATCTTTGATGATTCCTCAGTTTTGGTAGGCTTAGTTGGAGTTTCTGTGTCAGACATGATTGTGTTTGGATCTTTAACTGTATGTGTGTTAACAGATAGCTCTGATACCACTTGTTAGGTCACACTTTCACTGTAGAGGGGGTGAATACAGTGTTTATTACAATCAAATCAAACTTCAAGAACTTATGTAACAGAAAACAAACTTTATTTAAACAATAAACTCTGTTACAATCTGGAACTGTTATCTCTCAGTGATGAACAAAATATCACGAGAGCTTCTAGAGTTATAATAAATAATATTCTCGATAATGATAACACTTCTAGTGTAAACTCTATTTCTGTGTTTATATACTACACAGTTACAAGATATTCGCTAATTGATATGGAATATAATTCTGCTTCCTAAAATATATCAATCAGATATCTTCTATTCCAAGTATTCCATTCTTCACGGAATTCCTTCTTCATGCATATCTCTTCTTATGTTTATCTTGATCTTCTTAACTTTAATCAGCTACTGTCCTTATCTGATCGTCCTTCAGCACTTAAGTTCTGATATCTATCTCCTGATAACATAAGTACTGATATCCCTTAAGTTCTGACTTCCAGTACCTTAAGTTCTGACTTCCAGTATAAGTACTGATCAGTTAAGTACTGATTTGTTCTGTTCAAATAAGATCTGAAATCTAAACATAAAACATATTAGCCATGACATTATCAAATATATCTAACAGAAACATATTTATCGATCCTACACGATCCATAACGTACTAATATTCTGTAAATATATATAGCCAATACAGTATTGCATTTTGTACAGATAATCATTTGCAAACAGTAAAACTATATAGTTTCCAGAGAAAAACCTTAAAATTCATCGTGTTCTTGAAAATCAATCGCACAAAAGAAGACGATATCGAACTCCGATCCGGGCATGCAATATATCAAAATGAAACTCTCGAAAAACTCTTTCTGAATCAACCATCTAGTTTTGTGCAGAAATCAAGGTATTTCTCTTATTTAATTATTTTAATTCGTATTATTTATGGATAAAATTAGGAATTTTGTTCTGAATGTTTTTGATATTATTTAATGGCATAATCATGCATATCTTTTCTTCTTGGTCATTTTGGTATATTATATGTCAAAAACTGAATTCAATAACAGGTCCAAATTGTGGTTTGATTCTCGGGATTAAAAACTTGGGTTTATGTTCTTGAATATTTCTAATTCGAAATTGGGGTTTCAATCTCGTTAATTCTGGGAAGAATTTGTTACTACCAATGTACTCAGGACATTTCCAGGAATCGATGCATGATTTTTACTTAATTTAGTAGCGATTTTAATCAGATCGGAAAAAAGAACAACAACGGTGTTCTTCATTTCCCGGCCAAAACCCGGCTAATTAACTGATGATTTGTGAATTATGATTGCATAAAACAATTGCTGGAAGTGTGAGGGACAAATCTGCACACTTTGGAACCGTTCTGGGTGATTTTCAGCCACCTCCAGCGAGCTCGATGGCGGCAACCATGGTTGCCGGTGGCGGAGGGTGGGGGTGGTGGTGAAATTGCAATTTCATCACCCACCTTTCACCTTACTTGCATTTCAGTCCATTCACTTTAAAATTATTTCAAAAATAATATTTTTATTATTTTAAAAATCAGAAAAATTGTTTATTTAATTATTTTAAATTCAGAAAATTGTTTTAATTATTTATTTATTCAAAAATAAATTGAAATTATTTTATTAATTAATTTTAATTAATTTTAATTATTTTAATTAATCGATTGATTTATTATTAATTAATTAATTAATTTAATTAATTATTAATTAATTTTAATTGATTTAATAATTAGATTTTAATATTTATTTTTGATTTAAAAATTTTGAAAAATAGTTTTGAGCCTTAAAATAGTATAATTATTTTCAAGGCTCAATAATTATTATAAAATTATTTTAAAGTTAGATTCTGGTGTTCGAACATTATTATTTAATTATAAAATGATTCGGAGGCCCATTTTAACTCCGAAAAATGTTTAAAAATTCATATTACATACCTGGAAAATCATTTTGACCCCGAATCTTCTTTGAAAAACTATTTTAATTGAATATCTTGCGTGTTATGTGCTACGTGCTATCTGATTGATGTGTTATATGCCTATGTGGTTGTTGTTTGACTATTTTGGTCATAATTTTCAATCCGTAAATCGGATTTGGGTAAAACGAAGGGTAGATAAAAGCTTATGACGTCTATGTGATGATTAGAATAATATTAGATTGAGTATTGATAGATGCTTGTAATGAATATTTTAGCGTAGAAAGAGAAGGCAAGTGATTGACGAATAGAAGCAAGGCATAAAAAAAAGAAAGAAAGTGATTGATTAGTAGAACTGTTAGATGAGTACAAGTAAAGTTGAAAATCATCTATGATAAGGAAAGTCCTTGTTAGGCACAAAGAATGTGCTAAATAAATCACGCAAGTATACGTGTTCGCAAGTAATATAGAATGATTTCCAGTTCGTTCCCACAGAGACTCTGAATAATTATATTTATTTAACACTTACTCACCAATATATGATTATTCCTCAATGTCAAGACAATAACAATTAAGGTTGGTAACTAATAATTACTACGAGAATTAAACACTTAATTTAACAATATTAAACACACATAAGATCCTGACTTCATTACTACTTCATTCAATAGTTATTGTTATTACCCTTAGCATGTAATGGTGATGATATTAATCGAACAACACGAAACTGATAAATGCTAACTTTCGTTGTACGAATACCATTCTACGAAGCATCCACAATTAAGATAGAAGTTGAATAGGCATCAATTATGTTGAGACCCTATATGTCTATAGAATTTGACAACATAACAATTTAAGCGCAAGTTATACATGATGATTACACAGGGAAAATAAAACGGTTAGAGTTTAATCACTAATCATGCATACAATACATGAACCTATGCTAGCATGGAAAGTTCTAAATCTCAAGATTCATTATCGCTTCATAAGGGATTAACAGGCTATATTACATGTTCGCGACGCACATAAGACGAATAGGCACAACCTATACTAGATATCATACAGTCACCACATACCAAGGTATTAAACAATTAACTAAAGAAATCTATAGTAAATCCGCCAGGATCCCGTGATCATGATTATCCCATAATAGAACTCATCGTCATCATGGGTTCATATGAAAGCATTATAATAACACAACGATATAAACTAATAAAAATACTTAATAAATAATGAAGTACGTCACAAGAGTATTAAGGTTCAAAGCATAAAGAAAACTAGCATCCCAGTTACAACAAATTAAAAGAATCACAAGATAAACGTATGTTTCATCTTCTTCATTATTGCGTGCTAAAATGGTCTTCTCAATCTTCTTGTCTTCGCTCTTGATTATTTCCTCTATTCTATATGAAGAAAACGTCTTCCTATAAGGTTTATATAATAACCCAAGAGAACCAGCGCTAACAGAAGCCCAATTATAATAGAATTAATAAAATCCAAATTCTAAAATTCCGTCCGCAGGCGGTCGCCTACTGTCCCCAGGCGGGCGCCTGCTAGCGCGCGGCCGCCTGCTCTCTCCAGGAGGACGCCTGCTACCCTTCTGGAAAATATTTTATTTTACTTCTGTTTTTGCTGATTTCTTCGCTCATCTTCCCTAGACTGATTCCAAGCACTTCCTTAAGCTTTATTTGATGAAAACCACCTATCTAAGCAAGTTATACCCTGAAATGCAAAAACACTAGAAAACGCGTCAAATACACAAAATTCTCGAGTTCAAGACACCAATTCAGGCTGTTATGAGACGCTCTAAGTGGTATAAAATGCCACTTATCACACCCCCAAACTTGAATCGATGCTTGTCCTCAAGCATCACAGACTCAAACTCAGAATAAAATATGCATGAATGCAACTATATGAATGCAGCGATCCCCATCGCGAAGACTAAACCAACCAACACATGACATATCAACAAATGCAATTAGGCGACTAAAGATAAATCAAATCACGCAAGCTAACATACAACTAAAAGCGTGGTGTGTGCGAATGCTTAACAGATATGCTTCGAAACTAGATCAATCACCATAACTTAATTATCCTCAAGGAAATCACAAGCTTATATGAAGAATATGTTCTAGACACAAAATGATTTATAACACTTTAAGATTATTGGATAGCTGATCCCAGACTATAAAAGCCTTAGGTCACTAGGCACAAAGTCCCCTAAGAACTTAATAACTCGAATACCAAAGAGCTCACTCGTGATCAATTGCACATTAACCATATTTTTTCTTTCTTTCTTTTTTTCCTTTTTTTTTAATTTCTGAGCAACTGTGTTTCGCTCCATCTTGCTCAACCCTAGACTACTTGTATACAATACGAGCCGGCTACTAGCCATTTGACGCCTAGCCACAACTAGTAATGAATTCCAATTTTTTTCCAATTTTTATCTTTTCGTGTCTTTTATCATTACGAGCCTATCATGCATTCTATGCATAAGCAATAGATTAACCTCAAAAACCATCGAACCATGACAACAATCTAGCCCTTAAGCATACTCTAAGACTTAGTGATATTACAAGTGTTTCTAGCATGCATGCCAACCTAACAAGATTCAACATCACTCTAACGCTATCACTACACTCGCATCAATATCATATATTAATCGGTAAAGCAACACAAAGGGATCATGGTATATGCATGAGCTATATGATATGATAATTAAAGCTATAAAATAAAAAAAACTATATCTATATAAAAAACTATATGGCAAAAATATGCAACTATATGACTAAACTATCATGAATATGCAACTACATGACACACACATAAATATGTTCCTTAACTACCACCCCCAAACTTAAAATCTTCACTGTCCCTAGTGAAGGTAATAGAAAGGAACACAGGGTATACCTACTCAGACGAATCATCACCATCATCATCACCCTCAGAGGATGGAGTGTCAGGAGGTGGATAAGCAGAATCCTCACCATAAACGGGCCACTGGATGTTAGCTCCAAAGCCTCTAAATGCAGTCCCAAGTGCTTGGGTGAGCTCCTGCACAAACCGACTCTGTGACTCATACATCGTATTCATCCTCCTCGAAAGCCTCCTGTACTGGACATCAACCAATCCCGAACCATCTCCTCCCTGGGCTCTCGAAGAGCCTGCTTCTCCCTGAGCCTGACTGGGCCTAGCCATGGTAGCACCAGCTGCTGGATCTCCTCCTGGAAGGTGATACCCCAAACCATGTGGCTCGGGCTCTCCACCCGTCCACTCCTGCATTGCATTCAAAGTCGATGAATCAATAGGAGCGGTCGTCATCTGCAGCTGCTTATAAGACGGTCACTGGACTCCACATGCCTTATAAAGCTTCATGACAATAAAGGCATACGGGATAGAGTACTGCGATTTCCCTCTCAAAAACATCAAAATCCGTTGGTAGATGTACTCACCAAGGTCCAGATAATATTCATCATTCAGAATTCCCCATAACAACCTCGCCTTCTCCACTGTAACCTCATGTGAATGCACAGAAGGAAGAATATTAGCACACATAAATGCATTCCAAGCACGAGCATACATGTTCATCGCGACAGTAGGGAAATTACGATACTCATTGGTTCCCCTTTTGAACTTCCACACTGTGCCCGGCCGACAGAGAGTAGCAATAATCAAGTCCATATCAAAGTCCTCAGGGGTCTTTTCATTCCAATGCTCCTCTTGTGGTTTCCTTTGTCATTGTCCAATTATCTGGTGAATCGCCTCGGGCTGATAATCAACAATAAGCCCACGAACAACAAGAACCCATTCTTTTCGGCCTTGGCATTCACATAGAACTCGCGAACGATACTCATTGGAACCTCCTCAAGTGACTCGCAGAATGTAATCCATCCCTTCTCAGCAATCATCGGTAGCAAATCACTATTCCTCCCTAATGGCAAGAACCCCCTCTCCCTCATAATAGGCTTAGTCAGAAGCTTGGTGTACTCTTCTTCAGCAGCCCCATCCAACAATCAGGGCCTCACAGCAGTATTCCTCGAAGAATCAGTAGCAGTCGGGTTGGTGCTGCTGCTACCCACAGTTCGTGATCTCTTTGGGGCCATGAAAACTGAGAATAAGAGTTGGAGAGTTTGTGTTTGGTGTGTAGGAAAGATTTTGTAGAGCTGAAAGTGTGTGGGATGTGTATGTAGAGGTTGTATGTATTTTTAGGGTAAAATTAGGGTTAGAATTTGATTAGGAGTGGGGATTGTGGCTAAGTATGGGGAGAAGTCGTGGGTTAATGGGTGATATTACTCCTGTGAATTTTGTTTTTGTTTTGTTTTTTTATAGGCTGAAAAACAATTTTTCAAAATTCAGGGGAGCAGGCGGTTGCCTGGCACCAGCAGGCGGGCGCTTGCTAGTGCACGCCAGCCTGATCCTAGCAGACGGGCGCCTGCAAGGATTCTGGGAAAAAAAAATCTGCCAACTTTTTTCGGATTTTTTTGGGTTTTTGAATAAAGTACTAAATTCTGAGGTGTTCTATGGTCTCATATCTTGGGTTGCCTCCCAAGAAGTGCTTCTTTTACGTCATTATCTTGAAGTGGAGTTATACGATTAAGTTGATAATAAAACATGCGCTAAATAAATCACGCAAGTATATGTGTTCGCAAGTAATATAGAATGATTTCTAGTTCATTCCCATAGAGACTCTGAATAATTATATTTATTTAACACTTACTCACCAATGTATGATTATTCTTCAATGTCAAGTCAATAACAATTAAGGGTGGTAACTAATAATTACTACGAGAATTAAACACTTAATTTAACAATATTAAACACACATAAGATCCTGACTTCATTACTACTTCATTCAATATTTATTGTTATTACCCTTAGCATGTAATGGTGATGATATTAATCGAACAACACGAAACTGATAAACGCCAACTTTCGTTGTACGAATACCATTCTACCAAGCATCCACAATTAAGATAGAAGTTGAATAAGCATCAATTATGTTGAGACCCGATATGTCTACAGAATTTGACAACATAACAATTTAAGCGCAAGTTATTCATGATGATTACACAGGGCAAGTAAAACGGTTAGAGTTACCCACTAATCATGCATACAATACATGAACCAATGCTAGCATGGCAAGTTCTAACTCTCAATATTCACTGTCGCTTCACAAGAGATTAACAGGCTATCTCACATGTTCGCGGCGCACATAAGAAGAATAAGCACAACTTATACTAGATATCATACAATCACCACATACCAAGGTATTAAACAATTAACTAAAGAAATCCATAGTAAATCCGCTAGGATCCCATGATCACGATTAGCCCATAATAGAACTCATCGTCACCATGGGTTCATATGAAAGCAAGATAATAACACAACAATATAAACTAATAAAAATACTTAATAAATAATGAAGTACGTCACAAGAGTATTAAGGTTCAAAACATAAAGAAAACTAGCTTCCACGGTTACAATGAATTAAAAGAATCACAAGATAAACGTATGCTTCCTCTTCGTCGTTGTTGTGTGCTAAAACGGTCTTCTCAATCTTCTTGCCTTCACTCTTGATTATTTTCTCTATTATATATGAAGAAAACGTCTTCCCATAAGGTTTATATAATAACCCAAGAGAACCAGCGCTAACAGAAACCCAATTGTAATAGAATTAATAAAATCCAGATTCTAAAATTCCGTCCGCAGGCGGTCGCCTGCTGTCCCCAGGTGGGCGCCTGCTAGCGCGCGGCCACCTGCTCTCTCCAGGAGGGCGCCTGCTACCCTTCTGGAAAATATTTTATTTTACTTCTATTTTTGCTGATTTCTTCGCTCATCTCCCCTAGACTGATTCCAAGCACTTCCTTAAGCTTTATTTGATGAAAACCACCTATCTAAGCAAGTTATACCCTAGAATGCAAACACACTAGAAAACGCGTCAAATACAGAAAATACTCGAGTTCAAGACACCATTTCAAGCCGTTATGAGACGCTCTAACTGATATAAAATGCCACTTATCAGTCCTTCTGAACCTTTCTTCGAGATATGTTGCAAATATTTCTGAACTTTCTCATAACATGTTGCTAGTATTCAAAATAAATCTTATTTTACATTGTAAGTGCTTAAACTATTCAACCTTGAACCCTGATCATATCATTGAACTTGAGTTGTAAGCTTTATTTCTTGTAAACCACCAACGGTTGATTTCCCAAATATTAAACCATACCAATACAATGCTACTCTACAAATACATACACACCATAAACCAAGTATTTCAACATAATTTCTTGAGCATACGGAAACTTATACACCCTGGAATACCCTATCACATACAAGATCAATACCTTGTAGTATCATTGAACCATTGTTCTTCAGATACTTGATTCTTCATCAGGCTTGAAGATGTTCTTCATACTTACACCTTGATACACCCTGGTGATACCTGTGAAATGTTTTATGCTCTGAGATAAATGCTTTATCAATGTTAATTATGATTCTGTTTTCTTAAATTGTAATGGTTATCCTATTGGATTGTTTTAGAATTGGATGGTTTTATAAATGTGGACCAGATTCGTGGTCATATTCGGCCAATGCGTGCCTTGCATCCAGTATATAGAGCAAAGCCGGGAGCCTTGCTCGGGGTTAGTGCGTGACTGATCAACAACCTAACCTTGGTTTTTAAAAATGAAAATAATATCCAATTCTATTCATTGCTTATCTAGAAACTTGATTTTTATGAATCATTTCAACAGATCTTTGTTGAACCTCAGTTATGGCTATTATGACTTGCTGAGCTAGTTAGCTCACTGTTGCGAATCTGTTATGTTATTTTATAGTTGAAAAAGGAAATTATTGGTAACGAGGATTCCCAGTCCAGTGTGTGAGCTAGGATTCCAGGATAAGCTGGACCGAGTTAGCATGAGCTTTATAATGTAGATGAGTTCTGTAAGATTGTAAGAATGATATCATTATCAGTTGTAAGCGGAACTAGTTGGGATTTAGTACGATGTAATAAAAGTTAAGGTTGTGGCTTGTTTTCATACTTTAACCTGTTGCGATCCACGGTTATGGTAAGAAGGGTCTTTGCATATATTACTTTCATAAGCAACTATTTACATATTGAGTGTGTGTGTGTTGTGAACCCCAAACTTCTGACCCGAGTTTGGAAGGCGTCACATGCACCCACCCTGATTCTCTTTCCCTGAAAGTGATATTAGCGGATTCCCCTTTAAACACCATGGGCGGTCTATCCTCCAAGCTATAAGTGTTAATGCGTGGTTGGTATCTCGCCTATCTGGCATGTTTTTCCAGCGCCCGATTACTATCGCCAATAAATGAATGTCCTCCAAAAATTGCTCTAATGATTCCAGCTCTCTAGAACTTAACATCTGATGGTTTCTCATCAATTTCTACTCATAGAGGATGCCTTTTATCTTTCCCTTTCTCATCACTTCCCCTTCATCATTCCACCCTATCGATCGATTCTCCCAAATATCCAGCCTTGATCAATTCTTCAATTTCATCCTTTAGGTGATGACATTCGTGTGTATCATGTCTGGTAGATTCATGGTATTCATAATATTTCTTCTTGTCCATACTTTTCCATAAAGTTAAACACTCCGGCTTCTTGAAGATTCCCCTATCCTTGTTTACTTCAAATTTATGATCAATAGACGCCGCCAAAGATATCGATGGTGGGCTTCATTTTCTTCGCATGCTTGTAGCATTTACCTTATTGGGACTTCGAGCATTCCGTCGATACTCTAGACTTGTAGATCTATTCCTCCTCTTTACACGTCCTTTTGAGTTGCTTGTGTTATCATTCTTTTTGGTCTCAGCAAGCGATTGCTCAATTTCCTTGAAGGACTCAGCTTGCGCAAGTACGTCAAAAAATTACATATGGTCTTTCCCTTGCAAGTGTTTCTAGAAATCTATTCACATGCACATACCAGCTATAAGAAAACTTTTCAGTGTCCCATCCATTGCACCTCTCACCAAGGTAGACTCTGCATTGAACCTCTTGAAGTATGAAGTCAAGCTTTCTCCTTCTTCATGTTTTATATTTTCCAAGGTGGTAATAGGAGGAGTATACTTCACAACAGCTTGGAATTGAGTCAGAAACAAAGTTTTCATTTATTCCCACGACGTGATAACTGTTGGAAAAAGTTTCTAAAACCACTGCTCAACACCTTCTCTAAAAGTGGCTTCCAAAAGACGGCAACGTGCTAAATCAGGTACTTGATATATATCCATTTTAATGTTGAAGCATCCCAGGAATTCCACGGGGTCAGAGTTTCCATAAAAATGTAAGTCATTGGTCGTGTTCCCGTATCCAGTGGTAACTGCGCTTTCCTTACAACAGCAGAGAGGGGGATGGAGCTTGCACATTTGCTGTAACCCTTCCTCCTTCAAGATGGTTGAGCAACCTCTTAAGATCATCCACATTGAATGTTCCAACTCCGAGGATGGTTTGAAGATTAGGTTGTTGGGGTTGGTGTTGGTCCCCTGGGCACCCCTCATGTGTACCGGTGGATCTTGCCGCCCCTCGTCGTGAGGCTGCATCTGTGATGTATTACCATCTTGATTTTGAACCTCCCCTTGTACATGAGGTATCTCTTGGTCACATCTCTGAGCCTCACCATTATTTTGGAAGCTCTCTTGAATTCGGACGCCGTCTCCGCCATGAGGACGCATCCTTAATCCATTGCCTGTAGCGCTGTGAGAAGCTATAGGAATAACGATGGGAGCTTCTCCAACTGAGGGTCCGCCCTCACATCTTCCATGATATGGCGCCCTTCCATGCTGATATCTAATCCTTCCCCTTCCATTCCTTTGATAACCCTGACCATAATTTCCAAATCTTCCACGTGGTGGGGCATGCTCGTGTTCGTGGTGCCATACCATTTCATCCCTTGGGTATGTAGGGGCACACACGTTGTGTCATGGGGACTCACTTCTCCATCGTGTGCCTCAATCTGGTAACAACAAATTTTGAGGTTTCTCTCCGGAATCAAGATCTGTGACAATGGTTCTTCGTCAGAAAATCAAGCGATGTATGGTGTTTGTGTGTTAATTGGTGACTAAGATTGATTAGTATTAGTGGTGGCTCCTTATCAGCTCTCCACTTTTAACTCTTCTTAATGTGCCTATGTACCCTTTATATAGGGATCAAGCCTGACATAGTTCTTTGGGAACAAGAAATCTAATGGGCTTAGACGTCTCATTCTTAGGCCCCGTAAGTCCCTCCACAATCCATCTTCCGCTAGCTTTGGGAATGTCCAACTATAAGACCTAACCGCGAAGGCCCAAAGCTCGTCCATAATCGTAGGACTTCACGGATAGTGCATCTCCCTACGCAAGGTTAACACTCTGCTATAGCTATCTCCTTTGATTTACGAATGCAGGTATAGCCACGGTTCACCCCAAATTACAGATGCATTTTTGTCTCTCGAATAGGGATAATCCACCAGATAAGCTTTTGGGTGCAAAGTGCAGGATCATTTCAAAGTTCTTCAATGAGGATACCCATTAAATATAAGAACAGAGCTCCCAAAGCACACACCAATAATTACCCTGCATCCCCAATAAGGACACCCATTGAATACAAGAGGAGGCCTTCAATCATCAGGCATACCCCTGGAGTCCTTCAAGATTTTCACGGACATTCCCCTCCTTGACCGAATCAATGAGGAAATTCTTCAAAGAGTACATACAACAAATATGTTAGCAAAAATACCTTCCATTTCTCCCTCCATGCTTGCCTTGTCCTGACGTGAAGACAAGCCCAACTATCCCAATGAATCAAAAACCATGCATCTTCAAAGGGCAGGACGCGTCCACCCCTTGTATCCCCTCGTGGAATGCATACATTCTCCCTTCCTTTATGACTCAAACATATAGACAGTCCATATCATGAATTTCATCTTATGAGGGTGTATCCTTACTCTACAAGGTACACCGATTACCATCTTACCACCAAATGACTCATATTACTCACTTCACCCACTGCAAGGGAGCGTCCTAAAAATATGGTGTTAGTGTGTGCCCTAGAGACAACACTATTATGTTTATGTTACGAGAAATTTGGATTATTAATTATGATTTTATGGATTATTATTTAGTAATTTATTATATCTTTATTTTTAGCGATAAAATGTTAGATTAATAAATGTCCTTGGAATATGATATGTAAATATATATCTCTAAGTACGTGACTTAGAAATGAGATTATGAGAATAGTATTGATATTACTAAAGGTCATCAGTCAAGTATTATTGTTAATGGATGATAATAAATACATTGAGACTAGTGTGTTTGTTGACTGATGATCATATCTCATTGATCATAGGTATGATTATACTAAAGTCAAAACATTGGCACATGTATTAGATACATGGTGCTGGATTGAACTGTTGCGAGATACTACATGTTTATAGTGTCATAAGTTAATCCTTATACCTGAAGTCATTATATTTCTATACGAGAATTAATATACTTTGATACTATTGAAAATTATCCTTGGCCGGGTAATAATAAAAGTAGACATTGGGTATATTATGAATCATATTAGAAATATGAATGATCTAGATGTGATTTAGCCCTCATATATTAAAAGAGTGATATTATTGGCCTCTTAATTGAGTAAGACTATAAAATGCATGACCGTGCTCAACTACTGATTTCTTTAATAGTTTACTCATTGATCAAGGAAACAAGGATTAAACGTTAACAGAGGATGACACAATGCATGCCTCGAGTTTGATCTATAATATAAGGCTAAAGGGATTATATTACATTATACATTATTCACGAAAGGTTTAATTGAATCACCAATTATTATTATTACTTGGGTAGCAATGATGTATTACTAGATGCCACTCATTTTTTATAATTTTATTATTATAAAATAAAATTATTTCCAACCTAAAGAGTCACAGACATAGAACGTTTAAATCAGAGTGTTATTTAAATTATGAATTTAAATATTTTATTATTGGTTAATCTAATTTAATTATTAAATTAATTAAGTGAGGCTTCATTATTATATTAGAATTCGAATTTAATAGTAATAAATAAAACCCGAAATTAGAATGGGTTATTTTCAGAAGCCCATTAGGTTTAGGGTTAGGCCTTAATCCTCTATCCCCTATATATACATTAAGATGTGTATTTTTAGGGTTAGAAGTCATATAATTCGTTTTTGAGAAAAACCCTAGCAGCTTTACATTTTAGAGAGGCTAGAGAGAGAGAGAAAGAAAGAGGCAAGCTAATCGCCTAGTACCGGTTCCGGTGATTGTTGGATGATCATACGTTCGTGTGGATATATTTAGAGAGAAGATCTTTTCTATGAGGAGTGCTTCTGTGATTCATGAAGATCAGGACCTCCATTACTAACATACGGAAAGATTTATTTGAGGTAAACATCTAATCTCCGAATTAAATGTCTTGTTTCGCATGGATCCTACGTTTGGGGTTTCGTTTTTCATATTTATTTTTTATTTTTCCGTTGTGTTTGTGCCACGAATCCCAACAATGGCATCAGAGCTACTTGCGAAATGTTTTAATTTGGTTGTATATTTACAATCTTGATATATGTGAGCATGTATATGATTTTTGTTGCGTGTATATGCCTGCATATATGATTTTGAATATATATATATGAAATTCATGATATATTCTATAATCATGTAATGGTTGTATGTATCGTTGTGTGTGTATATACGGTATATTTTGTTTTTATTATGGAGACTGTATATGATACGAATTCTGAAAAAGCTGAACAGATTTGGTGAAATCTGTGTCTAGTGTCCGATTTTTGCAAATGATTTTTGTTTCCCGACTAGAATCGGGTCACTGAGCAAGACTGAAAACATGTCGTTACAGGCCTCGAAATAACGATATTTAGTTTTTAGAAAGCTGATTTAAATTTTTTGAATTTTGGTAAATATGTTGTGTTTGATTATATAATCTAAACTTTGATATGGGATACCATGTTAAGATCATAAGTATTCTATTATGTGTCATGTGATAGTATGGTGTATGGTTATGGCCTTAAGACCCTTTAGTTAATGATTTTTTAATTATGGTGTTGGTTTCAAAATACGACTTGCATGTCATTTATTCTTTGTAATTCATTTATCTCGAACGTAACTCGAGTTATTCTTGTAATTGTATTAGAATTTTTTTTATTCTATGTAATTATTAATGAAGACTTGCAAGTAAGAAGGTGGTCCGAAAGAGAAGGAGCAACTATGGAAGACAGAAGAATGAAGACTTGTAATTGTATCTATATTATTCACCATAGATTGACCTTGATCCTTTCATTAGCTTGAAAATGATCACATAGGATAAAGGCCATAACCAAGCACATTACATACCGCACTTTATATATTGATGTATGAATGTATATGTAGAATAGTTAATGATGCATGCTTTAATTAGATTAATCATGTATGAATGTATGTATTAGATACGTCACCCATACCATGCCTGCTAAACAAGATAAAATCTGTAACGACTCAAGATTTTAAAATTTATAAATGATTATGAGATTCTTGTGTTTATGAAACATGGAATAAAATACGAATCTTCTTTATTTCTAACATAGGGAAATTTTGTCAAAAACGGGTTCATTGAACTTGTAAGGTTGTGGGTTGTAAGCAAGACCGATGTGACTCCCTCACTACCTGGAAATCAAACCATTGACGAGTATTGATTTGAAGTATTTTAATCAAGGTAAAATTAGGAATCTCTTTATGATGAGATCATGATCATTTTAATACTAACAAAACCCTAATGTTTTTATTAAGTTGTTTATATTCCTTCCAATATGTCCAACGCGTTAACTCCTAGATCGATAAGGAGTGGGTTTGCCCGAGCGAATTACTCCCATCTATCATGGGGCGGCATGTTGAAGTATATGATACTTTTTAGACCTTTGGATTAGACTTAACTAAGTTACCACAATAGGATTGTGAACTTAGAGGCATAGAGTTTGGTGAGATTTATTGGATAAATACGAACAAATGTTGTTCCACTAAACGATCCAAGAGTTATATAGTTGATATAATCGATAAATATTGTCTACCTAAATAATCTTAATTTGGGAGAAAACCAAAGCTGACCTAAGATATGATGAAATATGGATCTTGGCCCACTAGAAAGTATATAAAAGATATTCTTTCCGGATTAATAGTTAGGGCTATTAATTTGATAAAAATAGTGGGAGATATATTTTTTGAATATTTATGAATAATCACTTAAACATAATTTAATAATCACCTATAGACTAATTTATATTATGCATTTTAAACATTGCAGATATCAAATGGAAAACAATTCAAACAACTTCTCTGTGCGATCAGTCCTTGAGAAGGACAAGCTAACAGGAACAAACTTCCTTGACTGGCAGAGGAACTTGAGGATTGTCCTCAAACAAGAGCGCAAGCTCTATGTAATAGATATTCCTCACCCTGCACCTCTTCCTGAAGGACAATCTCGTGCTCAACATACTGTTTATCAAAATCATATCGATGATGACACAGATGTTCAATATCTCATGTTAGCGACCATGAGTGCTGAACTTTAAAAATAACATGAGAATATGGATTCTTATGATATGATTGAGCATCTTAAATGTATGTTTGAAGAACAGGCTCGTCAGGAGAGCTTTGATACTTTCAAGTCGTTAAACGCATGTAAGCAGGGAGAATATGATCTGGTTGGACTGCATGTTCTAAGGATGATAGGGTATACTGAGTACCTTGCCAAATTTGGTGCCCCGATTTCTATGGAGCACCAGATTGATCTAATTTTGAAATCTTTAAACAACAGCTATTCTAAATTTGTGATGAATTACAATATGAATGAGATAGATAAAAACCCCACCGAATTGTTGGCTATATTGAAAATTGTTGAGACCAGCATTCAGAAGGCGTCCCATGCTCCCATGTTAATGGTGAATAAGGAGAAGGCCAAATAAAAGGGTAAATTGAAAGGAAAGAGGAAGATAGGATCTAAATCTAATGCCAATCTGAAACCTGATTCGACTAAGGCTTTGAAGCCTAAAGGTGGTGTTCCAAAGGTTGGTGATTGTCACTATTGCAAGAAACCAGGTCATTGGAAGAAGAACTATCATGCTTATTTGGAGGATCTGAAAAAGAAGAAGGTTGTTATTGCTGCTTCTGATTCAGGTATTTATGTTATAGAAGTCAATTTGTCTAATTCTACATCTTGGGTATTAGATACTGGATGTGGTTCTCACATTTATATAAATGTGCAGGAACTGCAGGGAAGTAGGATATTGGCGAAGAGAGAAGTTGACATATGAGGGGGAAATGGAGAAAAGGTTGCTGCTTTAATTGTAGGGACTTATCGTTTATCGTTGCCCACTGGGCATGTTTTAGAACTAAATAACTATTTTTATGTGCCTATAATTTGCAGAAACATAATTTCAGTTTCTTGTTTGGACAAGAAAGGTTTTTAGTTTTTCATTCAGAATAATAGTTGTTCCTTTTCATTAACTAATGTTACCTATGGGGTTGCATGTTTGTTTAATGGTTTATATGTTCTTGATTTAGATACTCCTGTCTATAACATAAATAATGATAATAAACGTATTACGATGAAAGACTCAAATTAGACATACCTTTGGCATTGTCGTTTAGGACACATAAATGAGAAACACATTTCCATATTACATCAAGATGATTACTTCGATAAGTTTGATTTTGAATCATACGAAGAATGTAAATCTTTTCTCATTGGCAAAATTACTAAAGCTCCTTTTACCGGACAAGGTGAAAGGGCCACCGAATGATTAGGACTTATACATAGTGATGTTTATGGTCCAATGCGTACGATGGCAAGAGGTGGCTTTTACTACTTTATTATATTTGCTAACAATTTCAGTAGATATGAATATGTGTATCTTTTGAAGAATAAATTCATTTCTTTATAAAAGTTCAAAGAATACAAGGCCGAAGTGGAAAAGAAAATAGGGGAAGTATAAAAGTTCTACGATCAGATTGGAGGAGAATACTTAAGCCTCGAGTTTAAAAGTTTCTTGAGGGATTGTGGTATCGTATCACAGCTTACTCCTCCTAGAACGCCTCAATGGAATGGAGTTTTTGAGAGGAGAAATCGTACCTTGTTGGACATGGTGCGATTGATGATGAGTCTAGAAGATCTTCCAATAAGTTTCGAGGGTTATGCTCTAGAAACGGCTGCATATACACTAAACCGGGTTCCAATTAAATTAGTTCAAAAGACTCCATATAAGATATGGACTGAGAAATGTCACAACATGTCATTTATGTAAGTATGGGGATGTATAGCATTTGTGAAATGCTTGGTTTCTGACAAGCTAGGACCAAAATCCGATAAATGTTATTTAGTTCGATATCCTGAAGAAACTAAAGGGTATAGTTTCTGTAATCCTAACGAGAACAAAGTCTTTGTTGCTCGAACCGCTGTATTTCTTGAAAAAGAGTTACTTTCCAAGAAAAATAGTGGGGGAACTATAGATCTCGATGAATATCGAGTTGTACAAAATAACATTGAACCAGAGTTAGAAAGTGGGCAGGATTTACATCAAGATGATCCTTCTCCAGAAATACAGGTTGTTCATAGATCTAGTAGGGCTCGTCATGAACCAGAGAGATATTATGGATTTCTCTTGACTCAAGATGATGATGTAATGCTCATAGACAATGATGAGCCTCTTACCTACCAAGAAGTAATGAGCAGTCCAGACTCCGAGAGATGGATAAAGGCCATACAATCCGAGATGAAATCCATGTATCAAAATAAAGTATGGACTTTAGTTGATCCACCTGAAGGGGTAAAACCTATAGGATTCAAGTGGGTTTTCTAGAAAAAAATTGATATGCATGGTAAAGTACATACCTATAAGGAGCGGGTAGTGGCAAATGGTTTCAAATAAATTCATGGTATAGACTATGATGATACTTTTTCACCAGTTGCTATGGTCAAGTCCATCAGGATTTTTCTAGCAATAGCTGCTTACTACGACTATGAGATTTGGTAAATGGATGTCAAAACTGCTTTCTTACATGGAAGCCTTGAAGAGGATGTATACATGATACAACCTAAGGGTTTTGTCGATCCCAAGTTTGCTAAGATGGTCTGCAAGTTGTTTCGATCTATTTATGGATTGAATCAAGCCTCAAGGAGATGGAATCATCATTTTGATGAAACAATCAAAGAATTTGGCTTTATTCAAAATGAAGATGAACCATGTGTTAACAAGAAGGTTAGTGGGAGCCATGTGGCATTTCTAGTACTATATGTAGATGACATATTACTAATAGGGAATGATATACCTTCTCTACAGGCTGTTAAGAATTGGTTGGGAAGTAGTTTCTCAATGAAGGACTTAGGCGATGCTACTTATATCTTAGGGATCAAGATCTATACAGATAGATCAAGGAAATTAATTGGCTTAAGTCAGAGTACATACATTGACAAAGAATTGCATCATTTTGGGATGCAAGAGGCAAAAAGAGGATATGTCCTAATGTCTCATAGGATATTGATCTCAAAAGATAACTTCCCTAAATCATTAGATGATAAGGACCGTATGAGAAAAGTTCCATATATTTTGGAAATTGTATCTATAATGTATACGATGATATGTACTTGTCCTGATGTTTCGTATGCCTTGAGCATGACGAGTAGATACCAGTCTAATCCAGGTGAGGGTCACTAGACAACTGTCAAGAATATGCTTAAGTACTTACAAAGGACTAAAGATACATTATTGGTGTATGGAGGAGATGAGAAGGTGGTTGTAAAAAGTTACACTGATGCTGGCTTCCAAACAGACAGAGACGATTCAGTATCTCATTCAGGTTTTGTGTTTTTCCCTAATAGAGGTGCTCTTCGTTAGAAAAGTTCAAAGCAAGAGACAGTAGCTAATTCTGTTGGGATTCATGGCACAAAAGCAGCGGAAAAATAAAAAATAAATATGAAAAACGAAACCCCAAACGCAGGATCCATGCAAAACAAGACATTTAATTCGGTGATTAGATGTTTACCTTAAATTAAGATTTCCGTAGTATTGTAACAGAAGCTCTGATCTTAATGAATCACAGCAACCCTCCTTGTGAAGATCTGCTCTCCAAGGTATCCACACAAACATCCGACCGTCCAACGATTACCAGAGTCGATACTAGCATATTTTGGTTGCCTCTTCCTCTCTCTCTCTTTCTCTCTAGCCTCTCTAAGATGTAGAGCTGTTGGGTTTTTTTTATAAATATAATATGACTTCTAACCCTAAAAATATACATCTTAATGTATATATAAGGGAGAGAGGATTACGGGCTAACCCTAAACCTAATGGGCTTTTGAAAATAACCCATTCCGATTTCGGGTTTTATTTATTACTATTAAATTTAAATTATAATATATTTAATCAAGTCTCACTTAATTAATTTAATAATTAAATTAAAATTAATAATAATAAAATATTTAAATTCAAAACTTAAATAACACTCTGTTTCAAACATTCTTTTTGTGTGACCCTTTAGGTTATTATTACGTCGGCAATAATTTTATTTTCTAATAATAAAATTATAAATAATGAGTGGAATCGAGTAATAAATCATTGCTACCCAAGTAATAATAATAATTGGTGATTCAATTAAACATTTCATGAATAACATACAATGTAATATAATCCCTTTAGCCTTATATTATAGATCAAACTCGAGGCATGCATTGTGTCATCCTCTGTTAACGTTTAATCCTTGTTTCCTTGATCAATGGGTAAACTATTAAACAAATAAGTATTTGAGCACAATCATGCATTTTATAGTCTTACTCAATCAAGAGGCCAATAATATCACTCTTTTAATATAGGAGGGCTAAATCCCATCTAGATCATTCATATTTATAATACGATTCATAATATACCCAATGTCTACTTTTATTATTACCCGGTCAAGGATAACTTTCAATAGTATCAAAGTATATTATTCTCGTATAGAAATATAATGACTTCAAGGCTAAGGACCAATACATTATTATCATTGTGAGATTAACTTATGATAATATAAACATGTTGTATCTCACAACGGGTCAATCCAACACCATGTATATAATACATGTTCCTGTGTTTTGACTTTAGTATCACCATACCTATGATCAATGAGATGTGATCATCAATCAACAAACACACTAGTCTCAACGTATTTATTATCGTCCCTTAACAATAATACTTGACTAGGGACCTTTAGGAATATCAATACTATTCTCATAATCTCCTTTCTAAGTCATTTACTTAGAGATATAGATTTACATATCACATTCCAAGGACATTTATTAATCTAACATTTTAACACAGAAAATAAAGATATAATAAATTACTAAAGAATAATCCATAGAATCATAATTAATAATCCAAATGTCTCGTAACATTAACATAATAGTGTTGTCTCTAGGGAACACACACTAAGAATCTCCCACTTGCACTAGAGCCAATCACCCATGTATCTAATACCCATGGAACTAGTATGACCTTCGTGCTTTTGTTGCGACAAAGCCTTAGTTAGTGGGTCTACAACATTATCATCACTATGAACTTTATATATATCTATATCTCCTCTTTTATTAATCTCTTGAAGAAGGTGATATCTCCTAAGTTTATGCTTTTCCCGGGAATGGGACCTTGGTTCTTTAGCTACGCGATGGCTCTATTATTATCACAGTAAAGATCAACTGGATCTGTGATCGATGAAACACACCAAGTCCCATTATGAATTTCCGTATCCAAACAGCCTCTTTGGTTGCTTCACTAACAGTAATATACTCGGCTTCCATTGCAGAATCAACTATTGTCTCTTGCTTTGAATTTTTCCAGCTTACAGCACCTCCATTAAGGCAAAACATAAAACCTGACTGAGATACTGAATCATCTCTATCTGTCTGAAAGCTAGCATCAGTGTAACCTTTTACAACCAGCTTATCATCTCCTCCATACACCAAGAATGAATCTTTAGTCCTCTTGAAGTACTGAAGAATATTCTTGAAAGCTGTTGAGTGACCCTTACCTGGATTAGACAGGTATCTAGTCGTCATGCTCAAGGCATACAAAACATCCGGATGAGTATATATCATCACATACATTATAGATCCAATTGTCGAAGCATATGAAACTTTGCTCATATGGACCTTATCATCTAATGATTTAGAGAAGACATTGGGACATATCCTATTTTCCTCTTTTTGCCCCTTACATCCCAAAATGATGCAATACTTTGTCAATGTATGTAATCTGACTTCGGCCGATTAATTTCCTTGATCTATCTCTATAGATCTTGATCCCTAAGATATAGGTAGCATCGCCTAAATCCTTCATCGAGAAACTATTTCCCAACCAAGTCTTAATAACCTATAGAGAAGGTATATCATTCCTTATTGATAATATGTCATCTACATATAGTACTAGGAATTCCACATGGCTCTCACTAACCTTCTTATAAATACTTGGTTCATCTTTGTTTTGAAGAAAGACAAATTCTTTGATTATTTCATCAAAATGATGATTCCTTATCCTTGAGGCTTGCTTCAATCCATAAATAGATAAAAGCAACTTACAGACCATCTTAGTAAACTTGGGATCGAAAAAACCCTCAGGTTGTATCATGTATACATCCTCTACAAGGCCTCCATCTAAGAAAGTAGTTTTGACATCCATTTGCAAAATCTCATAGTCGTAGTAAGCAGCTATTGCTAGAAAAATTCTGATGGACATGACCATAGCAACTGGTGAAAAAGTTTCATCATAGTCTATACCATGAATTTGTTTGAAACCTTTTGCCACTAGCCGTGCCTTATAGGTATGTACTTTACCATCCATGTCATATTTCTTCTTGAAAACCCACTTGCACCTTATAGGTTTAACCCCATCAGGTGGATCAACTAAAGTCCATACTTTATTTTGATATATAAATTCCATCTCGGATTTCATGACCTCTAGCCATCTTTCGGAGTCCGGACTTGCCATAGCTTCTTGGTAGGTAAGAGGCTCATCATTGTCTATGAGCATTACATCATCATGTTGAGTCAAGAGAAATCCATAATATCTCTCTGGCTTATGACGAGCCCTACTAGATCTACAAACAACCTGTGTTTCCGGAGCAGGAATATCTTGATATAAATCCTGCTCACTTTTCGACTCTGGTTCAATATTATTTTGTATAACTCGATATTCATCAAGATCTATAGTTCTCCCATTATTTTTGTTGGAAAGTAACTCTTTTTCAAGAAATACAGCGGTTCGAGCAACAAACATTTTGTTCTCGGTAGGGTTATAGAAATTATACCCTTTAGTTTCTTCAGGATATCCTACAAAATAACATTTATCGGATTTTGGTCCGAGCTTGCCAGACATTAAGTTTCACAAATGCTTCGCATCCCCATACTTCCATAAATGACATGTCGTGACGTTTCTCAGTCCATATCTCATATGGAGTCTTTTGAACCGATTTAGTTGGAACTCGGTTTAGGGTATATGCAGCCGTTTCTAGAGCATAACCCCAGAAACATATTGGAAGGTCTGTTAAACTCATCATCGATTGCACCATGTCCAACAAGGTATGATTTCTTCTCTCAGAAACTCCATTCCATTGAGGCGTTCCATAAGGAGTAAGTTGTGATTCGATACCACACTCCTTCAAGAAACCTTTAAACTAGAGGCTTAAGTATTCTCCTCCATGATTTGATCGTAGAACTTTTATACTTTCCCATATTTGTTTTTCCACTTCGGCCTTGTGTTCTTTGAACTTTTCAAATGAATCGGATTTGTTCTTTAAAAGATACAGAGATCTATATCTACTGAAATCGTCAGTAAATGTAATGAAGTAGTAAAAGCCACCTCTTGTCATCGTACGCATTGGACCATATACATCACTATGTATAAGTCCTAATCAGTCGATAGCCCCTTCACCTTATCCGGTAAAAGGAGCTTAGCCATTTTGCCAATGAGACAAGATTTGCATTCTTCATACGATTCAAAATCAAATTAATCCAAGTAACCATCTTGATATAATTTGGAAATGCATTTCTCATTTATGTGACCTAAACGACAATGCCAAAGGTATGTTTTATTTGAGTCTTTTATCTTAATACATTTATTATCATTATTTATGTTATAAACAGGAGTATCTAAATCAATAACATATAAACCATTAAACAAACGTGCAACCCCATAGGTAACATTATTCAATGGAAAAGAACAAGTATTGTTCTGAATCAAAAATGAAAAACCTTTCTTGTCCAAACAAGAAACTGAAATAATGTTTCTGCAAATCACATTCACATAAAACATTTATATAGTTCTAACACAAGCTCATTCGCCAATGTCCTACTTTTCTGCTGTTCCTGCACATTTATACAAATGTGAGAACCACATCCAGTATCTAATACCCAAGATGTAGAAGTAGAAAACTTGACTTCTATAACATAAATACCTGAATTAGAAGCAGAAACAATAGCCTTCTTCTTTTTCTTCTTGAGATCCTCCAAATAAGCATGACAGTTCCTCTTCCAATGACCTGGTTTCTTACAATAGTGATAATCACCAACCTTTAGAACACCACCTTTAGGCTTCAAAGCCTTGGTCGAATCAGGTTTCAGATTGGCATTAGATTTAGATCCCATCTTCCTCTTTCCTTTCCCTTTACCCTTTCCTTTGGCCTTCCCCTAATTCACCATCAACATGGGAGAAGGGGATGCCTTCTGAATGTTGGTCTCAGTAGTTTTTAATATAGCCAACAATTCGGTGGGGTTCTTATCTATCTCAATCATATTGTAATTCATCATAAATTGAGAATAGTTGTTGTTTAAAGATTGCAAAATTAGATCAATCTGATGCTCCATAGCAATTTCGGCACCTAATATGGTAAAGTACTCAATATACCCTATCATCCTTAGAACACGCGGTTCAACCGGATCACGTTCTCCCTGCTTACATGCATTGAACGAGTTGAAAGTATCAAACCTCTCTTGAAAAGCATGTCCTTCAAACATACATTTAAGGTGCTTAATCATATCATAAGAATCCATATTCTCATGTTGTTTCTGAAGTTCAACACTCAGGGTCGCTAACATGAGACATTGAATATCCGTGTCATCATCGATATGTTTCTGATAAACAATATGTTGAGCACGGGATGCTCCTTCAGGGAGAGGTGCAGGGTGAGGAATATCTATTACATAGAGCTTGCACTCTTGTTTGATGACAATCCTCAGGTTCCTCTGCCAGTCAAGGAAGTTTGTTCATGTCAGCTTGTTCTTCTCAAGGACTGATCGCACAAAGAAGTTGTTTGAATTGTTTTCCATTTGATATCTACAATGTTTAAAATATATAAGATAAATTAGTCTACAGATGATTATTAAATTATGTTCAAGTGATTATTCATATATATTCGAAATATATATCTCCCACTATTTTTATAAAATTAATATCCCTAACTACTAATCTGGAAAGAATATCTTCTATATAATTTCTAGTGGGCCAAGATCCATATTTCATCATATCTTAGGTCAGCTTTGGCTTTTCTCCCAAAACAAGATTGTTTAGGTAGACAATATTTGTGAAATATATCAACTATATAACTCTTGGATAGTTTAATGTAATAACATGTGTTCGTATTTATCCAATTAATCTCACCAAACTCTATGCCTCTAAGTTCACAATCCTATTATGGTAAATTAGTTGATTCTGACACAAAGGTCTAAAAAGTATCATATACTTCAACACGCCGTCCCACAGTAGATGGGAGTACTTCACCCTAGCGAACCTACTCCATATCGATCTAGGGGTTAACGCGTTGGACATATTGGAAGACATCTAAACAACTTCATATAAATATTAGGGCTTTGTAAGTATTAAAACGATCATGATCCCATCATAAAGAGATTCCCCATTTTTCCTTGGACAAAATACTTCAAATCAATACTCATCAATGGTTTGATTTCCAGGTAGTGAGGGAGTCACATGGGTCTCACTTAAAACCCACAATCTTACAAGTTCAATGAACCCATTTTTGACAAAATCGCCCCATATCGGAAATAAAGAAGATTCGTATTTTATTCCATGTTTCATAAACACGAGAATCTCAAAATTATTTGTAAATTTTAAAATCTTGAGTCGTTACAGATTTTATCTTGTTTAGCAGGCATAGCATGGCTGACGTATCTAATACACACATTCATGCATGATTAATCTAATTAAAGCATGCATCATTAAATATTCTATACATACATTTATACATCAATACATAAAGTGCTGTATGTAAATGTGCTTGGTTATGGCCTTTATCTTAGGTGATCCTTTCAAGCTAATGAAAGGATCAAGGTTAATATAAGGTGAAAAATATAAATACAATTACATGTCTTCATTCTTCTTGTCTAGAGTGATGCTATTTCTTGGATCACCCCTTCTAGAAGTACATTACATTGAAAAAACCTATACTAATGTACTTACATAAGAAAACTCGAGTTATATTAGAGATAAATGAATTACAAAAAATAAACAACATGCAAGTCGTATTTAGAAACCAAATCCATAAATAAAAAACCATTAACTAAAGGGTATGTCCCAATTTCTCATGGAATTTTGAACTCAAAAGATAACTGCCCTTAATCATTAGATGATAAGGGTCGTATGAGCAAAGTTCCATATGCGGCAATTGGATCTATAATGTATGCGATGATATGTACTCATTCTGATATTTCATATGCCTTGAGCATGAAGAGAAAATACCAGTTTAATCCGGGTGAGGGATCTGGGTGAGGGTCACTGGATAGCTGTTAAAAATATTCTCAGGTACTTAAAGAGGACAAAAGATTCATTCTTGGTATATGGAGGAGATGAAAAGCTGGTGTTAGTCACTAAACACGTGCTAAAATTCACCCAAATATACGCATTCGTAAGTAATATAGAATTATTTCTAGTTCATTCCCATGGGGACATGCTAAGATTAACTTTGTGATTTATGCACTTATGCAACCATGATATGGCTATTATTCAATGCTAAGACGAATAACAATTTAGGGTTTGATTATACTACGATTAACTATTGAGAATTATACTAGAGAACATTAACTAAAGAGAGTAAAGAGAGTTGAATAATATATGACACAAATATGGGATTCTAACTTCATTAAGTACTTCATTCAATTGCCTTTTCGTTCTCAACCTTAGCATGTAATGGTGATGACACTAATCAGATAACACGAAACTGATAAAAGCCAACTTTCGTTGCACGAATACCATACTACCAGACATTTATAAAAGAAATAGAAGCTGAATAGACACCAATTATATTGAGACCCTATATGTTGATAGAATTTGACAACATAACAGTTTAATGCACAAGTTATCTATCGTGATTACATATGGCAAGTAAGATGGTTAAAATTACCTACGAATCATGCATAACAATAACACATGAACCTATGCTAGCATGGCAAGTTCTAAACCCTTAAATTCACTTTCGCTTTATTAAGAATTAACAAGCTATCTTATAATTTTGCGATGCTCATAAGACCAATAAGCACAACCAATACTAGGTTATCATACAATCACCACACACTAACGCATCGAGACAAATCAACTAAAGAAATCCATAAATAAATCCGCTTGAACCCTCGATAACGATTAGCCCATAATCGGACTCATCATCAACGTGGGTTCTGATGAAAGCATGGTATAATAAATGTAGTTTTTATAAACAAATAATAAACAAAGTTCGAAATCCAGAGTAATAGGTTCAATAAAACAAGAAATGAGCATCCAAGATTAAAATTTAGAATAAATATTCACAAGAATAAACTAGATCTTCTTCGCCTTTGTTGAATTGTGTTATAAGTATTCTTGTCATCTTCTCCTTAAGCTCTGTTACGTCTCTCTCTTGAAAAACGTAATTATTTAACTATATATAGTAGCCCATGCAAAGTAGAAGTCCTCCAATTAGAAGCCAAGTAGAATCAGAATTTTAACATCCCGACCCAGCATGGCCGCGCGCTTCATCAGCGCGTCCTGGAGAAAATTCTGCTTTTCTTCAATTCTTACTGCAATGAGTTAGTTTCGCGAGCTTTATTCCATGGACACCATCCTAACACCATATTAGCACAAAAAAAATGCCAATTCACTTTATTTCCGGAATAATGCCTGAAATGCAAAAACACTAGAAAATACATTCAAACACCAACTTGAGTACAAATACACCAATTCAAAGCTTAATGGAGCGTTATAAAGTATCATAAATGCCACTCAATATACCCCCAAACTTGAATTAATGCTTGTCCTCAAGCATAAACAGACTCAAAAAACAAGAAATAAAAATGCATGAATGCAACTAAATGAATGCAATGATCCCCAATAGAATAATTAAACCAATCAACAAGCAACATCTTAACAGATGCAGTGATTCGCACAAAGATCAATCAAACCTTACAAATCAACCTACAAACCATAGACGTGCATGTGTGCAAATGCTTACAGATATACTATCGCAACTAGTTCAATAATCATGACTCACTACTCATCAAAGCAATCGCAAGGTTATAGATAAAATAAAAGCTAGACTCAAAATCACTTATAACACTTCAATTCTTATAATGGAGTTTTATATGGATTCTTGCCTTTATTCACAACAAACAACACAAGTATGCTTATTTGACCGTGCAATGAGTGAGGTCCATAAAAGATTTATACAATAGTACCCATGTAACGAGTGTTAGGTTAGCGGATCCCAGACTATAAAAGCCTTAGGTCACTAGGCACAAAGTCCCCTAGGAACTTAATAACTCGAGTACTAAAGAGCCCACTCATGATCAATTATACATAACAATCATTTTTTTTCTTTTTTTTCTCTTTTTCTTTTTCATAAATTTCTGAACGAGTGCGTTTCGCTCCAACTCGTTCAACCCTAGACTACTCATATAAATATGAGCCATCTACTAGCCATTTGACACCTAGCCACAACAACTAGCAATGAAATCCAATTTTTCCAATTTTAAAAATCCATGTTATTTTATCATTAAGAGAATATCCTAAATTCTAAATATAAACAAGTGATTAAACCTCGACTAATAAACAAACCATTATCATGATCTAGCACTCAAGCAACCTGTAAGACTTAGTGAAATACAATTGTCTCTAGCATGCAAATGAATTCGACAAGAATTAACATCACTAAATATGACATCACTACACTAACATCAATATCACAAGAGCCACTGTATTTTAAGGGACAATTCCATTCCATATGCACAAACTATCATAAAAACTACAAAAATAATAAAAAAAAATTACATGGCAAAATATGCAACTATATGCACTGAACTAACATGAATATGCAAACTATATGCGAATCACACAAAATATATTCCTTAACTACTACCCCCAAACTTAAAATTTTCACTATCCTCAGTAAAGGTAATAGTAAGGAATCAGGCATACCTACTCGGAATCAGGATCCTTACCCCCAATACGTGAAGTGTCAGGCGTGTCTAGAGGTAGATACACGGAGTCCTCACCAAATACTGGCCACTGGATGTCAACACTTGTGGCTTTGAATACAGTCCATAGTGCCTGGGTGAGATTACGTGCAAATCGACTATGGATGTCATGCATCGCATCCATCCTCCTCGCTAGATGCCTATACTATGTCATGCTCAAACCAACTCCAACATCCGCTCATGCTTCCTCCTGCTCCTGCTGCAATGGACCAGCCTCCTCTCCTAGCTGAGATCTCCAAGCAGTCATGCTCGACTGAGCTGCCCCAGCAGCTGGCCTCCCCCCAGGAAGATGGTCAAAATTATATCCTAGCCCCTTCAAATCAGGCTTGCCTCCATCCCACTCTTGCATTGTCACCAAAGTGGTGCTCTTAATCGGAGCACTCAGAATCTGGAGCTGCTATTGTGCTGTCCAATGAACACCAACTACCAAACACAGCTTCGTCATAACAGACGCATAGGGTATAGAACCCGTAGTACTCCCTATCAAGAATCTCAGAATACCCTGGTAGATCACCATCCCAAGGTCCACATAGTCACCCTGAAGGATCCCCCACAACACCAGTGCACGCTTCATAGTCACATCATGCACATGAGACGATGGCATGATATTAGCACAAATAAACGCGTTCCATGCACGGGAAATGTAATATCCCATATTTTCCAATATTATTATTATAATTATTTGGAATTAATATGTGATTTTTATGTGAATTTTTGTGAATTATATGATAAGTGGAATTGATGTTTGGGTGTTTATATGTGATATTCCTTGAGTGTTCTAATTTTTATATGTTTAGAATAAAATATTGATAATTGTGATATTTTTCTGGTAATTTTTGGAGTGTTATATGATTTTATAATGATTTATGTATTATTAATTATTTTCTGAATAATTACCAAAATTATTTTATAAAGCCGGGAATCGTCCGACTTCAACCGTTTTTACGTTTTTACAACCCGAAACTCTTCCGAAAACTCCTTCCTAACCTAATCTGGTAATTCCGGACATTTTCCGTGTTTTGACTTTTTCAATCTGGATTACGGTTTGACCCGTGCGCGGCCCGGCGCAATATTTTCGATACGATAGTTATTTCGGTAATCAATAAAACCCGTATTTTCGAGAGACGGGATATTTTTATATTATTCTCGTATATAATATTTTATAAAAAGCTCGGTTTGGATAATTATCCGATTTTGGTATTGAATCAGATCGTTATTGCAGTTACTTAGCGGCTAAGCAACTAATTTAATGATCCAAAACGATCCAAAACGATCCAGAACGATCCAATATTCCATAAATATAAATAGCCTATTTCTTATTTCGTTTATTCCGTTTATTCATTTGCAACCAGTTAAAACACCGTAAATACAGAGAAAAACCCGAGAAAACCGATACGTTCCCGAGAATCAAACACACGAACGAAGGCGTTATCGAACTCCGATTCGGGCGTGCAGCATATCAAAACGAAGCTCTCGGAATCCTCTATCTGAATCAATCATCAGTTTCCTTCCAGAAATCACAGTAATTTTCTTATTTAATTATTTATATTCGAATTATTTGATAATTAAATTACGAATTTTTGTTCTTGATGTTGTTGATGTGATTTGATGCTTCCATGTTGTAGAGCATGTTTTTCTGGTCAATTTGGTATATTATACTTCAAAAATAGAGTTCAATATCATGTAGTAATTAAGGTTTTAATTTCTGAAAATTTCTTGAATATGTGTTCTTGGTGTTCTTGGAGAATTCTGAAAATCAAAGCCAATTTTGAAGGTGTTATTGAACACCAAATCACAAGTATGAATATCCGTTTTGAAGCTCTCAACATCCTCTTTCCTATTTGCTTAACAAAATTATCAGAGGATTAATAATTTGTAAAATCGATTTTTAAGGGTAATATTCGAATTTTGGGGGTTTATGATTTAGTGGTTTTTGATTGTTTGTGATGACATGGATGAATTGTAGATGTTCAGGGGTTTGATTTGAGATATAAATCATCGATTTTGGTATAGTATTGAATGAAATCAGACCTGGCCGGAAAAGCTTGGTGGCCGCCGTTAATGGCGGCCGGCCACCTGAGAAGAAGGACGGAGAAGACGATGGCAAACTACAGTTTAGCCATCGTATTTTCCTCCCTTTTACACAACAGTCCCTGGGTTTTAAAAATTCTTAAAAATCAGATTAATGTTTTAAAATGTTTAAAAAAATCATTTTCCTGTTTTATTATTTTCAAAAGTTGTATTTTCTTTTTATGTTAATTTCAGAAATTGTTTTTAATTATTTTAAAAATTCCAAAAATTTATTATTTTTATTCTGAAAAATTTATTTTAATTCAAAAATAAATCCAAATTATTTAGTTAATTAATTTTAGTTGATAATTAATTATTTAATTAGTCAATTAATTTAAATATTAATTGATTAATTAATTTAATCAGTTATTAATTAATTTTAATTGATTATTTAATTAGATTTAATTATTTAAAATTGATTTAAAAATTCTGAAAAATAGTTTCGAGCTTTAAAATATTATTTTAAATTATTTTCCAAGCTCGATAAATTTTATAAAATTATTTTAGGGTGTTCGAACCCTATTATTTTATGATTAAATGATTCGGAGATTGTTTTAATTCCGAGAAATGTTCAAAAATTCATATTAAATAAACCGTTCGTCCGTTTAATATGAAACGAACGCGTATAGACTCAGAAAAATATTCCGCTTTCATTAAAAATACTTTCGAGACCCAAATCCTTTTTGTTTCGAAAGGTCGTTTGTTTTACAAGTTATTCTGAGTCGATTTTTGATCGATAAATCATATTTTGACCCGAATTCAGTTTTAAACGTATCGAGTCGACCCTTTTGATGAACCGAGTCATATGTGATATGAATTATGTGATATATGAGTTATGTGCTTATGTGTTATGTGAATTAGGTGTGTATGTGGATCAAGGGTCCTATGTTTGTCTGTTATATTTATGTAAGGGTCATAAGAATCTTGTGTTGGACTGTTATATTTATATGTGGGCTATCGTATGGGTAGACGATAGGGTTTTGACGCGCCGTTCATCAAGTAATTATCATTTAGACAATTAAAGTTGTATCTTTTAATTATAGATGCGGATCATTCGAGTTGATCGGGACAAGACGTTGGATAAAGAATGAGATGGAATGGTATTGGGTATCTGGCTTCTAGCAATCGCAGGAGCAGCATATCAGTCAAGTGTTGAAAAGAAGGACGGTGATGTTTTAAGACAGAATTTCAGAATAGATGCGTGTTTGCGAGTGTGACTAACTGCTAAAAACCCAAAGGCAAGTACCCCTGATTTCACTTATTGTTCAAGTGATGTTTATTTCGAATCACAGTATGCAAGTATCCCTATCATCACTTATTGTTCAAGTGATATTTATTTAAAATCTTATCATGCAAGTATTGCTTTTCCTATTCTCAGTTCAAGATAGATAAATGTTTTATATATCGCTGAATTAAATAATTCTGTTTATGCAAGTACCCTCTGCTATTCTATGTTCAGAATAGATTTACAAATGTTTTGGGTTTTGAGAAAAATGATTTTGTTGCAAGTATTCCTGCCCAAGTGAATGGGGGAATAAAATTATTTCGGGTGTCAAGTATTATGACCCCTTTTCAATAAAAGGTTTTGAGATTTGATGGTTACTGGTAGCGTAAGAGGCCGAGGCACCGGTCCAGCGTGAGCTATTATACAGAAGTGTAATACGGAAGTGTAATATCTTACAAGGCTTGTTATGCCTTTTCTGGCGCCCTATAGGTACCGTATGTCTTCGGGATACGGGTAGTACCTATATTTACGGTATACTGCGGGATATCGGTGCTGTTTCATGACTGATCATCAGGAACAGCATAGTGCATAATTTGGTTCCAATCGAAATTATTATATTGATTTTGACATCTTACAAGGAATGATTTATTAAGTATTTTATTTTTGGATAAAAGATGAAATGTGGTTTTGATTCAGTTTCTTATTTTGAGTATACTTAGTTTGTTGTTAAATATCAAAGATGGTATTAGTACAGATGATTGGTGTTGACTTCAGTATGGAATGTTGTGAGCATCAAAGTTCGTATTGATATCTAATTTGATATGACAACAAAATAAGTATTAATCTCAAGAATTCGGTTTTGAGTAAAGTTTATGATTCAATCCATAATCATTGTTTCATGTTATTGTGGTTTACGATATTTCCGTAAACACTGTTTTATGAGTTTTATTCTCGTTATGATTCAAAGTATTGCTGAAGCACGTCGCTGGAAAATATAAAAAGGTATTTTGAATACAATTAAGGAATCAATTCTGGGATTCCTCAACTAAAATTTTATGATTCAGCAATTATGATTTCTAAATGATCTGCACTGATGCAGATGTTAGTTTTTTTATCAAAATGACCCGATATTTACTATAATGAACTTGCTGAGCATTTCTTTCGCTCATACTTGCCTGTTTTTAAATTTAACCTCCAGTGAGGATTAGCTTGCTGTTTAGCCGTGTAATTCGAGGAAGCAAGAAGAAGCTCTTGGAAGGTGGTTGGTCCAGGGTTTGCGGACTAGTGTAAGTTTTATTATGTAAAGTTGTTTATATTATATTATATTATAGTTTTGTATTTTATTTGGGCCTAGTATACTTCATTTCGAAGTTATACTAGTGGGTTTAGTTTTGAGTTGGAATTTATTGAAAAGAGATTTAAAAGAAAGTGAAAAATTTATTTGTGGAATTTGGAATTCTTGTTTCTAGAACTGTAACCTTAAAAGATCTTGGATTAGTTGGGGTCATAAATGATAAATATTTTCCGCTGGCATTTATTATTTGATTTAACAGGTTAATTTTGGATTGAAGTTTTATAGTGACGACCAAATCCTCTGACCCCGGATTTGGGGGCGTGACAGGTTGGTATCAGAGCTGAGGTTATAGTAAACTAGAAACGAGAGTGTGTAGGAGTGTGTATAGCTATGTGAGGACGTTCGAGCTCATATCGAGTTCCTGTTGGACTATTGGATATAGTACCAACGAATAAGTTAAGATAAGGCGTATTTGTTTGAGATGATTGTGCTGAGCTGGATGGAACTCCAGAAAGCTGCAAACTTCTATGGTGGAATCTTTCGAGGCTACTACGTTTTGATGATGATGAAGATTATCGATATCCTTGGAACATGACGAAGCGTTTAGAATCAGATGGCGAGTCAACTGGAGAGTTCAGATTGAAGATAAATATTAAGACTTTGGCAATACCTTTTATTTCTATAATTCCTTTTGACATCTCTCAAAAAGAAGTAATTGTTAGAGGATATATTCCCTAACACTCATTTTCAATCCTATCTGTGTTTTAAATGTGCCAGAGGCTGTCATGAAGCCTATTTTTCAGGTTTTGATAGCTCTGTCAAGTTATTATAATTTAACTTCCACTTTTCTTATTTGGTGGATGGTTTCTTGATGATGTGACACCATTTGCTCATTTGGTGACATAATTTTGTTCTCTGGATTCTATTCCTTCAGAATTATCAGCTTTGAAATCTTTTCAGTTTATTCATTTGATTTTGAATTCCTTTGATATCCTTTTATTCTGACTGAGATGAACAACCCTAACTATAGGGGACACAAGGTATACCTGTCTGTGTGATAGGAGTTGGATGGGACGCCATCACTTGTGTGTGTTGTGAATACATGAAGGGTAACAACCTTTAGTAGTGTCTTAATTTGGACACGCAATACCAAGTTCGTTTAATCATATTGATTTCTCAGTTATTCTTTTATTTCAACAATACTTTTTCTCAAATTCAGATCTTGGTCCCGTTATGGTATCAAATTCATTTCTTTTTGAAATTCCATGATTTTATCATATCAAACATTCGAAGGTATGCCAATCAAGTTAAGTTGAGTATCCTGGTCAAGTCAAAGTAAGGCGGTGTGATGGAAAGTTGGTTAGAAAACCCTAAGTGCTGTCTTCTGCTGATTCCGAGGACGGAATCCTTATAAGGAGGGTAGATTGTAATATCCCATATTTTCCAATATTATTATTATAATTATTTGGAATTAATATGTGATTTTTATGTGAATTTTTGTGAATTATATGATAAGTGGAATTGATGTTTGGGTGTTTATATGTGATATTCCTTGAGTGTTCTAATTTTTATATGTTTAGAATAAAATATTGATAATTGTGATATTTTTCTGGTAATTTTTGGAGTGTTATATGATTTTATAATGATTTATGTATTATTAATTATTTTCTGAATAATTACCAAAATTATTTTATAAAGCCGGGAATCGTCCGACTTCAACCGTTTTTACGTTTTTACAACCCGAAACTCTTCCGAAAACTCCTTCCTAACCTAATCTGGTAATTCCGGACATTTTCCGTGTTTTGACTTTTTCAATCTGGATTACGGTTTGACCCGTGCGCGGCCCGGCGCAATATTTTCGATACGATAGTTATTTCGGTAATCAATAAAACCCGTATTTTCGAGAGACGGGATATTTTTATATTATTCTCGTATATAATATTTTATAAAAAGCTCGGTTTGGATAATTATCCGATTTTGGTATTGAATCAGATCGTTATTGCAGTTACTTAGCGGCTAAGCAACTAATTTAATGATCCAAAACGATCCAAAACGATCCAGAACGATCCAATATTCCATAAATATAAATAGCCTATTTCTTATTTCGTTTATTCCGTTTATTCATTTGCAACCAGTTAAAACACCGTAAATACAGAGAAAAACCCGAGAAAACCGATACGTTCCCGAGAATCAAACACACGAACGAAGGCGTTATCGAACTCCGATTCGGGCGTGCAGCATATCAAAACGAAGCTCTCGGAATCCTCTATCTGAATCAATCATCAGTTTCCTTCCAGAAATCACAGTAATTTTCTTATTTAATTATTTATATTCGAATTATTTGATAATTAAATTACGAATTTTTGTTCTTGATGTTGTTGATGTGATTTGATGCTTCCATGTTGTAGAGCATGTTTTTCTGGTCAATTTGGTATATTATACTTCAAAAATAGAGTTCAATATCATGTAGTAATTAAGGTTTTAATTTCTGAAAATTTCTTGAATATGTGTTCTTGGTGTTCTTGGAGAATTCTGAAAATCAAAGCCAATTTTGAAGGTGTTATTGAACACCAAATCACAAGTATGAATATCCGTTTTGAAGCTCTCAACATCCTCTTTCCTATTTGCTTAACAAAATTATCAGAGGATTAATAATTTGTAAAATCGATTTTTAAGGGTAATATTCGAATTTTGGGGGTTTATGATTTAGTGGTTTTTGATTGTTTGTGATGACATGGATGAATTGTAGATGTTCAGGGGTTTGATTTGAGATATAAATCATCGATTTTGGTATAGTATTGAATGAAATCAGACCTGGCCGGAAAAGCTTGGTGGCCGCCGTTAATGGCGGCCGGCCACCTGAGAAGAAGGACGGAGAAGACGATGGCAAACTACAGTTTAGCCATCGTATTTTCCTCCTTTTTACACAACAGTCCCTGGGTTTTAAAAATTCTTAAAAATCAGATTAATGTTTTAAAATGTTTAAAAAAATCATTTTCCTGTTTTATTATTTTCAAAAGTTGTATTTTCTTTTTATGTTAATTTCAGAAATTGTTTTTAATTATTTTAAAAATTCCAAAAATTTATTATTTTTATTCTGAAAAATTTATTTTAATTCAAAAATAAATCCAAATTATTTAGTTAATTAATTTTAGTTGATAATTAATTATTTAATTAGTCAATTAATTTAAATATTAATTGATTAATTAATTTAATCAGTTATTAATTAATTTTAATTGATTATTTAATTAGATTTAATTATTTAAAATTGATTTAAAAATTCTGAAAAATAGTTTCGAGCTTTAAAATATTATTTTAAATTATTTTCCAAGCTCGATAAATTTTATAAAATTATTTTAGGGTGTTCGAACCCTATTATTTTATGATTAAATGATTCGGAGATTGTTTTAATTCCGAAAAATGTTCAAAAATTCATATTAAATAAACCGTTCGTCCGTTTAATATGAAACGAACGCGTATAGACTCAGAAAAATATTCCGCTTTCATTAAAAATACTTTCGAGACCCAAATCCTTTTTGTTTCGAAAGGTCGTTTGTTTTACAAGTTATTCTGAGTCGATTTTTGATCGATAAATCATATTTTGACCCGAATTCAGTTTTAAACGTATCGAGTCGACCCTTTTGATGAACCGAGTCATATGTGATATGAATTATGTGATATATGAGTTATGTGCTTATGTGTTATGTGAATTAGGTGTGTATGTGGATCAAGGGTCCTATGTTTGTCTGTTATATTTATGTAAGGGTCATAAGAATCTTGTGTTGGACTGTTATATTTATATGTGGGCTATCGTATGGGTAGACGATAGGGTTTTGACGCGCCGTTCATCAAGTAATTATCATTTAGACAATTAAAGTTGTATCTTTTAATTATAGATGCGGATCATTCGAGTTGATCGGGACAAGACGTTGGATAAAGAATGAGATGGAATGGTATTGGGTATCTGGCTTCTAGCAATCGCAGGAGCAGCATATCAGTCAAGTGTTGAAAAGAAGGACGGTGATGTTTTAAGACAGAATTTCAGAATAGATGCGTGTTTGCGAGTGTGACTAACTGCTAAAAACCCAAAGGCAAGTACCCCTGATTTCACTTATTGTTCAAGTGATGTTTATTTCGAATCACAGTATGCAAGTATCCCTATCATCACTTATTGTTCAAGTGATATTTATTTAAAATCTTATCATGCAAGTATTGCTTTTCCTATTCTCAGTTCAAGATAGATAAATGTTTTATATATCGCTGAATTAAATAATTCTGTTTATGCAAGTACCCTCTGCTATTCTATGTTCAGAATAGATTTACAAATGTTTTGGGTTTTGAGAAAAATGATTTTGTTGCAAGTATTCCTGCCCAAGTGAATGGGGGAATAAAATTATTTCGGGTGTCAAGTATTATGACCCCTTTTCAATAAAAGGTTTTGAGATTTGATGGTTACTGGTAGCGTAAGAGGCCGAGGCACCGGTCCAGCGTGAGCTATTATACAGAAGTGTAATACGGAAGTGTAATATCTTACAAGGCTTGTTATACCTTTTCTGGCGCCCTATAGGTACCGTATGTCTTCGGGATACGGGTAGTACCTATATTTACGGTATACTGCGGGATATCGGTGCTGTTTCATGACTGATCATCATGAACAGCATAGTGTATAATTTGGTTCCAATCGAAATTATTATATTGATTTTGACATCTTACAAGGAATGATTTATTAAGTATTTTATTTTTGGATAAAAGATGAAATGTGGTTTTGATTCAGTTTCTTATTTTGAGTATACTTAGTTTGTTGTTAAATATCAAAGATGGTATTAGTACAGATGATTGGTGTTGACTTCAGTATGGAATGTTGTGAGCATCAAAGTTCGTATTGATATCTAATTTGATATGACAACAAAATAAGTATTAATCTCAAGAATTCGGTTTTGAGTAAAGTTTATGATTCAATCCATAATCATTGTTTCATGTTATTGTGGTTTACGATATTTCCGTAAACACTGTTTTACGAGTTTTATTCTCGTTATGATTCAAAGTATTGCTGAAGCACGTCGCTGGAAAATATAAAAAGGTATTTTGAATACAATTAAGGAATCAATTCTGGGATTCCTCAACTAAAATTTTATGATTCAGCAATTATGATTTCTAAATGATCTGCACTGATGCAGATGTTAGTTTTTTTATCAAAATGACCCGATATTTACTATAATGAACTTGCTGAGCATTTCTTTCGCTCATACTTGCCTGTTTTTAAATTTAACCTCCAGTGAGGATTAGCTTGCTGTTTAGCCGTGTAATTCGAGGAAGCAAGAAGAAGCTCTTGGAAGGTGGTTGGTCCAGGGTTTGCGGACTAGTGTAAGTTTTATTATGTAAAGTTGTTTATATTATATTATATTATAGTTTTGTATTTTATTTGGGCCTAGTATACTTCATTTCGAAGTTATACTAGTGGGTTTAGTTTTGAGTTGGAATTTATTGAAAAGAGATTTAAAAGAAAGTGAAAAATTTATTTGTGGAATTTGGAATTCTTGTTTCTAGAACTGTAACCTTAAAAGATCTTGGATTAGTTGGGGTCATAAATGATAAATATTTTCCGCTGGCATTTATTATTTGATTTAACAGGTTAATTTTGGATTGAAGTTTTATAGTGACGACCAAATCCTCTGACCCCGGATTTGGGGGCGTGACAGGAAAACTTGTTCATGCTCGAAACAGGGAACGTAGAATAATCAGTCATGCCCCTCTTGAACTTCTAATGAGTCTCAGGCACACAAAGAGTAGCAACTATCAAATCCAAGTCAAAGTCCTCCAGAGTCTTATCATTCTAGGTATCCTGACCGGGCTTCCTCGCGGGCTGCTCAATCACCCTCCTTATCGCATCAGCACTGTACTCCATAGTCATCCCCCTAACCACCATGAAACCATTCTTCACTGCCTTTGCATTGACATAGAACTCTCGAACAACACTCATGGCCACAACAGCGGGTGCCTCGCAAAAAGAAACCCAGTCCATCTCCAAGATCATCTCCAACAACTTACCATCCTTCCCCGATGGCAGAAAACCTCGTTCCTTTGCTATAGGCTTCGAGAGAAGCCTCGTATACTCTGTTTCAGCCTCGGGAATAGAAAACCTTGGCCTCACACCACCCGCACTCGAAGAATCGGTGGTGCTGCTGTTTACTTGAGTTCTTTGTCTCTTAGGTGCAATTGGGATTGAATAAGAGAGAATAAATATAAGTGTTTGAGAGAGAATTTGTGTTTGAGAATTTGTGAAGTGGTGGAGAAGTTTGTGTATAAGTGTATGTATATATAGGAGTTGAGAAGAGAATTATATATGGAATAAAAGTGGGAATTGATTATGGTAATAATGGGAATAATGGGTTTGATTTGAAGAGTGAAATTTGGGATGTGGAAGAGTAAAATTCGGGCAGGAATTGATTTTTAATCAAAATCCCCAATTTTCTCTTTGATTCCCAGCTATTATTTTTTCAGAATTTGGGGACAAGCACGGCCGCCCGCTACCTCAGCGCGGGCGCGCCGTGTTTCGGTTGTTTCAGCGCGGCCGCCCCACTAGGCAGCGCGGGCGTGCCGTGTCTCTGGATTTTCAGCGCGGGCGTGCCGTGTCTCTGGATTTTCAGCGCGAACGCGCCGTGCTACTGTAGTTGGCCCCCAATTTTTTTCATTTTTTTCATTTTTTTGATTTTTTTGTGTTTTTCTCATTTCTTCTTGCTTCCTCTACCTACTAATGTACAACATACTTGGGTTGCCTCCCAAGAAGCCCTTGTTTTACATCGTTAGCTTGATGTAGAAATGCGAGATTAAACAGACAACAAAACGGCACTAACCACCTCACGGTTTTCCGTGTCACCATAGTAATGCTTCAACCTTTGACCATTTACCTTAAATGCTTGGCCTGGATCATTCTCAAAAATCTACACCGCTCCATGTGGAAACACAGTTTTGAAAACAAACGGCCCTGACCATTTTGACTTCAACTTTCCAGGAAAAAGATGGAGACGAGAGTTGAACAAAAGAACTTGTTACCCTGGCATAAATGATTTGAGCACTAGACCCCTATCGTGCCACCTCTTGACTTTCTCCTTATATATTTTATTGTTCTCATAAGCTTGAAGTCGAAACTCATCGAGTCCATTCAATTGAAGCATCCTCTTCTTTCCAGCTGCATCCAAATCAAGATTCAACTTCTTCAAAGCCCAATACGCTTTATGCTCTGGCTCCACCGGCAAATGACACTCCTTACCATAAACCAACTGAAACGACAACATTCCCAATGGAGTTGTGTATGTTGTTCTATACGCCTAAATAGCTTCGTCAAGCTTCAAACACCAATCTTTTCTCGATGGACACATAAACTTCTCTAAAATGCACTTGATCTCTCTGTTAGATACCTCAGCTTGACCATTTATCTGAGGATGATAAGCCGTAGCAAGGCGATGATTCACATTATATCTTTGCATCTTAGCAGTGAACTTGCGATTGCAAAAATGCGACCCCTCATCACTGATTATTACTCTTTGCGTTCCAAATCTTGTGAATATCTGCTTGTGAAGAAAATTAAGCACTACCTTAGCATCGTTCATTGGAAACGCCTTAACTTCAACCCATTTCGACACATAATCAACCGCCAACAAGATATACTAATTGTTACAAGATGAGACAAATGGCCCCATGAAGTCAATTCCCCAAACATCGAAGACTTCAACCTCGAGAAGCATATTAAGAGGCATCTCATCCCTCTTGTACATATTACCCACACGTTGACATTGATCATATTTCAAAATGAACTGATGAGCATCTTTAAACAAGGTCGGCCAAAAGAACCTGCTTGAAGAATACGAGCTTCTGTCTTTTCTCCACCATAATGGCCTCCATAAGCCGTTGAGTGGAAATCTCGCAAGATCCCCCCTGTTTTGCTGTAAGGAATACATCTCCGGATGATTTGGTCAGCTCTTTCTCAAAAAAGAAATGGCTCATCCCATATATATGACTTCACTTCATGTAGCAACTTCTTTCTTTAAGCGTATGTCAAGTCGGGAGGCATGATATTACTCATAAGGTAGTTCACAATGTCTGCAAACCACGGTTCTTCCTCTTGCACTCTAAACAGCTGCTCATCAAGAAAAGACTCATTAATTAATTACTTATCTTGTGAAGTAGCATTTGGATACTCTAAACGCGAGAGATGATCAACGACTTGATTTTCAGTCCCTTTTCTGTCCTTGATCTCTAACTCAAATTCTTGAAGCAAAAGAACCCATCGAATCAATCTAGGCTTCGAGTGTTTCTTCGAGATGATATATCGAATTGCAGCGTGATCAGTGAAAACTGTCACCTTCGTCCCATGCAGATAAGATGGAAATTTCTCAAAACCATAGACAACAACCAAAAGTTCTTTCTCCGTAGTAGTATAATTCAGTTGAGCACCATTTAGGGTCTTAAAAGCATTGTAGACCACATGAAATATGTTATTCTTTCTTTTCCTAGGAACTGTTCCAACTACATAGTCACTTGCATCGTATATCATCTCAAAAGGTTCACTCCAATCGGGTGCAGTTATGGCAGGTGCCATGATTAAACTATAACGTCTGAAAAATATTATGTAATTATTTTATCAATAAATAATTACTATGTGATTTTATTTGAATTTTGGTGAATTATTTGATGATTGATATTAATATTTGGATGTTTATTTCTGATAAAAATCATATTCACTTGCATCGCATATCATCTTGCATCGTTATTCCTTATTCAGTTTTTCAATCAAAATCATATTCACAAACTCTCCTCTTGCGTAGAGTCTGTTTTTGATGATTACAAAAGAAAGGGAATAGTCCAGTGTGACAGGTAGAATTACGTGTCGAAGGCCGATATAATGGCAAGTCGATAAATGATGGACATTTACGAACAAGGAAGAATGGATACACCGACAACACGGTCGTGGAAAAGACATCAAGTCAGACAGTTGTTCTTGCCATGAGAATCTCTTCATTATGGTAGATTACGTAAACGCGATACACTTCAAATTAGAGGATTTCGACGAGAAATGAATCGTTAATGAACTATAAGGAATAAATTAATTATAAAATAAGGAAATAAAGCTATGCACGTTAGACAAAGCGAACGAGTGTCGAGACGACCATCGAAGATCAAGGGAATTATGCACAATAACTCAGATAGGAAATTAATATGTGAAGCGTTCCTTCGTCGCCGAAAGATATTTGTCGTGAAGATTCAACATAGAAGAAAACTTAACTGCAGCCAAATTTCGAATGTGTTCTTCAAGAAATTGTTAAGTTCTCTAACTTGTGTAAATAAGTTATGGTGAATTCAATGCTCATACCCGGCCGAGTGGCGGAAATCCGATACAGAAACATAAGTGGAGATAAAGTAATGGTGATTCGATTGTGAGACCTTTTAAGAAATAACGAAACTCATGATGGAGTTTTCACCCGATTGTGATGATGATAATTAAGACCCTGCGTGGTTATTAAAAGATAAACAAGATAGCTAATAAAATTGAATGGGTATCGTCAAAGATTGAGGATTGGTATGATTAGTTGAAAGATGCGACATCATTTTTAAACGTAACTATGTGCAATTAGTAATGGCAGGAAATGAGTTAAAAGAATCGCGAAGTAAAATCCTTGAAAAACAACAAAATAAATTTTAAAGTTCACTAATAACATTTGGTAATATCCTGAAAGAACTAAGAAAGGTATAGTGATATTAATCGTTGTTGATTTAAGTCCTTAGTCCAATTCCAAAAAGATATATGTTATGCCAATTAATAATACATATGCTGATCAAAACGATATAATCTGAATTGTGTTGAATGGATGGATTTGGTTGATGAAGGTGGACGAATATGATTGTGGACAATTTGATTGATTGATGGTGTCGGCTTGGGTCCGACTGGTAGTCGATGATATAGGGGAAGTGCTGCCAAAATTTTCAGAAATTACCCTACTTTAAGGATAAAAAAGTATATTTTCATTCTCAATGATACTCCAAATGATTGCGATCTCGGTTCTCAGAAAAAGAGGTTATGGTTAAATTGACTCTATATAATTGCTCTTTGATTCCAGTTAGCTAGTCAACACTTGGTTTAAGTGATCAGTTAAAAGGAGTTAATTGATCAACTTTACCAACTAATGGTTAGTTAAATGGAGATCGATTCTAATTAGATTGAGTCAAGCTCTAACATGATTTCCAGGTCCGAAATCAAAGCGATTAGAAATTTGGAGGAAGTAATGGCATTAACATAAATTGAAAGTTTAGTACAATTAGCGAGATGTTACTGCAAACAGGTGCGAGGTTTTATCCAGAAAAATATTTCCAAGAACTGAAGGTGTAAGACAAAACAAAGAGATGTTATTATTCGTAATGACGTTCCAAGAAGGATTTAAATGTACACTTCTTTTGAAGTTGCTGTAAAATAATGGAAAGATCGCAAATTCAAGCATCTAATGAAAGACAGAGACTGATGAAGTCCGTATGTGAACTCGGGGAAAAGAGATGTTGGTCTATAAAGAGAAGTCAAATACGCGATTTGTAATGCGTTAAGAAAGGCTAAGAAAATAGCTACCGATGAAATATGATAATTCTGTAAGTAAGAATTTAAATATTTCAAATAACAGCCTTCATTCCAGTATGAACTCCACAAATGACTTATCCAATAATAACAAGATTAATAATACTAAGAAAAAGAAATTTGTTATTTTTAAAAGAGATAATGAATAATGTGAATGGAGAAATAATGAAGAAAAAGAAGTGGAATCAAAAGGATGATAAAGAAATTTTATAAAATAATCCAGGATATATGCAAGTTGGAAACGTCGGTTGTGCCAGAACTGTTAGGAGAATGAGGTAAAACGACGATAATTGGAGATAGGAATTTGTTCCAAAAATGCCTGTAAACAGGAAAGATTAAACAAAGGTATTAATGGCGAACTGTTAGAGAAGAAAGTTATAATAAATCTCATGTCAAAATTCTTTAAAATTAAAGTGAAGTCCCGGAGATTCGAACGAATGATTTGCCAAGGTTACCTCGGGGAATGAGGTAAGAATTTCTCGTCGGTTACTGCACACAGTCAAGCTGGTGTCAAAAGCCCTGTATCATATAACTCAATAGGGATGAAATAATGAGTAAAGGAAAACTTCAAAAATGTGGAATGAAAGAATAATGAAATAAAGAGTATTTTGCGCTGTTGTTATGGATTAAAAACTAAGGTATAATAATTGTTGTATTTATTACTAGGGAATGTGAGCTTCGAGGCTCGATTTGACTGCTCTTGTGTTTCGTGACTCAATCTGCCTTAACAAGATGCCTACGTACCTTGCTGATTTCCAAGGATCAAGTCAAAAAACGTAGTTCTGATTTGTGGGGTGAGGCCCCTTATATAGATGTTGAGAGTCCTTGAATTGGACTTGGTGTAGGAGACTTGGTGGTCAAGTCTCAAAATTAGAATGGACTTTGAAGTCCTAAATGGTAGGAAACTGATTCCTTATCCTTCTAGGTCCCTTGGAGGCTAATCCACTAGGATTTATGTCCTTACCGGGACTCTTCTTAATAGATGATTTTTCTCTTATTAATTACTTACGAAATTAATTAATATTTAGGGTTTTGGGCCTTCTTTGTTCCATCAGGCCTGATCTGGTCCATCAGGCCTGATCAATGTGTTAACCTTTTTTGTCAGAATATCATACATCTTCTTATTGGGCCTTGTAACCCAAATCATGTGTAATCAATGCAATATTTAATTATGTAATCAGGATTTATTTATCCCCTATCATTTACCCCCCAACTTTTGGGAAACCGTATAAGATTTCGCAAAAATTAAGTTAACTCATTCCCTTACAGGGTATCGTTTTGTGTAAAGTATGGAGCGACCTACACATTTACAACGATTTGCCTTGTACACGGCTTCAGGGTTATTTAAAAACTTCCCTATTATATTATTACCTTTTTCCCTCTTTTTAGGAATTTTCTGGTATTTTTAGGAATTTTCCCTTTACTCCCAAGTTTTTCCAAGCAATTTTTCAAAAACATTTTCCAATTTTCAGCCCCTTTTTCGACCAGGATCCTAGTCAAAAATTCGACATGGATCCTAGTCAAATTTCGGGCCAGCCTTTTAATCCTGGTCGAAGCATTTCGACTAGGTTCCACGACCTGGATTTCGACCAGGATCCTAGTCGAACCTTCGACCTGGATTTTGGTCGAAATTTCTGTCCTTGTTTGATTCCTGGTCAAAGGATTTTGACTAGGTTCTACGACCTGGATTTAGACCAGGATCCTAGTCGAACCTTCGACCTGGATTTTGGTCAAGATTTCCAGCCTTATTTGATTAATGTTCGCAGGGTTTCGACTAGGAATCACGACTAGGGTTTTGACCTAGATCCTAGTCGAACCTACGACCTGGATCTTGGTTGAAGGCTTGATCCCTTTTTGACTCCTGTTCGTAAGGTTTCAACAAGGAATCACGACCAGGGTTTCGACCTGGATCCTAGTCGAACCTATGACCTAGATCTTGGTCCTCTTTAAAAGTTTCGTGCTTGATTTATGACCAGAATTTTGACCTCAATCCTGGTCTTTTTAACCCAAAATTTTCGGGCGCCTGTTCGAAAGAATTCGAATAGGATTTATGACCTCAAATTCGACCTCAATCCTGGTCTTTTTAACCCGTATTTTTCGGGCGTCTGTTCGAAAGAATTTGGATAGGATTTACGACCTCAAATTCGACCTCAATCCTCGACCTTATTGGGCTTTTCCTAATCGAACTTGGATTGGGCCTTGTTTGGACCTTTACTTTTCCAAATCCTTTTTGGATTTGGGCCTTGTTTGGGCCTTCACTTTTCCAAATCCTTTTTGGATTTGGGCCTTCTTTTCTAAATCCTTTTTGGATTTGGGCCTAGTTTGGGCCTTAAGAATTATTGAAGATATTAAGGAAGGTTCCAGAACTTAATAACTCTAAAGATATTTTGGAACATTCCAGAATTCGGGCTTCTTCTTTGGGCCTTCAGCTTAATGGGCTTTTCTGCCTTTTCATCTTCCCTTTTCTGCTTATATAAAGGAGTAACTGGGGTCACTCATTTCTCACATTCTCATTTCTGAATTTCCTTCCTCTTTTCTTCTAAAGATTTCAGAGAAATAATTGTAGGTCGGAGTTTTTGAGTCCCAAAACCTTCACTTAGTAAGCCAGCCCCTTTTTGCAGCGTTACTTCAGGTAAAATACCTTTATCTCTTCTTTTCTTTTGCTCATTTTTGCATAGCTTGTGTATTAAAATTGTCTTCTCTTGCGCCCCTTTTTTCAGATGGCTGATAAGAGAGTGACTCGTTTGGCCAAGATGAACGCGGTCAAAAAGTCTAATGAGTTCCCCATTCGATCAAGGTACACTTCCTTGATTGATATGATCAACACCGGAGGGGATGAGTACCCGTCTGATGCGCATCTGGATGCGCATGACCACATCAGTGTCTTCCGGGATCCAAAGAAGTTGGACAAGTTGAGTACTTGTTTCAAAATTAAGGAACCCTTCAAGCTGGTTCTCGCGGGTCCGACAGGGTCTGTCAATGGAGAAAAGAGGCTTTATGCATCTACATGGACACTCTAAGGGAAGGTATCAGACTCCCCTGTCACCCATTCCCTGTTCTGCTAGCCGATGTGGGCATCAGCCCTTGCCAACTACCTCCAAACTCTTGGAGGTTGATTCTTTGTTACTTGTCGCAATGCGCCAAGCACAACGTCCCTACCTCGGTGGCTGTGTTTAGAAAGATCTTTCAATTCAAGAACACCCCCGACAAGAATCCGGGTTGGGTTTCTTTGAACCAACGCCCCACCGTTCCCCACATAGTGAATGGGAAGTCCATCCCTGACAATAATTTGGGGTGGAAGAAGGATTTTCTGTACGTCCTTTGGGAGGGCGGCGATTGGGGCACCCTCTATAACGACTCGTGTATTTTTGAATTGTTTAAATATGTAATTTTGGAAGTATTAAATAAATAAAATATGTGTATTGGTTTTGACCGCTATGTATTGTTTGATTATTATCTATGTGAGATTTATTGTGTACCGGGTTGTTCGCGTAGTTAATTATGGAGTGGTATTGAATTGTTTCACTTTTAAAAAGTGAATTTAATGCAAATTTATTCGCAAAAATACTTGGAATGTCTCTAAAAATTGTTTTTATGGTTTTATAATTACAATAATTATTTTTAGAAATTTATAAAATTGAGAAATCAATATTTTATTAATTATTTATCTTTAAATGATTTTCTGATTACTTTTATTTGTAAAATCCATATTTAATTCTAGAATTCTTTAAAAATTATGAAAATCATATTTATTTAAGTTTGGAATATTCCGAGAGTATTAAAATTATTTTGGAAATTTTTGGGATTAATTTCACCCGCGCGTTGATTCGTTTAATTGTTAAAAGCGGGTATAAATTGTGTTTCGGTAATTATTTTAAAATTACGAAATTTATGTTTTTATAAACTTCAGGATATTTATAACATTTTAAGACTATTTTCGGGATATTCTGAATCTGTTTTAAGTGCAGCTCGGTTCGTTAATTGTGAAATGCGGGTGTAAAGTGCGATTCAAAAATGGTTTTAAAATTATGAAAATTTTAATTGAATAACTTTTGAATATTTAGAGACTTTTTGTATTAAAATTTCAATTTTTTTGATAAATTTTAAAAAAACTGTTGATTCGTTAAATTATCAGAGAAACGAATTAGGAATTATATAATGCGATACAAGGACACGTGTTTTTTTTGGTTAATAGGAGGCTGTGTCAGTTTATTTGTTTTGGGGATAAACATCCCAGCTCTTTGTCTCTCTCTCGTTCGCATCTCCCTGGAATCTCTCATTTCTCTCCTCGAAATCTCTCTCTCTCTCGTCTCATTCTTTTCTTTTCTCTGCGTTTCCATCCCGGTGCTCTGTTCACTCTTCCCTCCCCTGTTTCTCTTCGGTTTCTGTCGCCTGTTTCTTTTTCCGGTGATCAGCCGCCGCCGATTCCGGTGAGGCTTGGTGGCTTCCGTTTGGTTATATATATATTGTGTGTGTATATATGTGTTCGTGTGTGTGTGATACTGTGTGTGTGCATGTGAAGTGTGTGTGTTGTGTATGTGTGTTAGTGTATGTTATGTGTGCAGCGGTGGCCGTGTTTGTTGGTCGTGTCCCTGTGCTCCCCTGTTTCTCTGTTGGACTGTGTTATTGGGCCTTTTAATTGGGCCTTGCTATTTGGGCCACTAATGTTAAGGCTGATTGTGTGTAGTTGGTTTTGATATTTTAATTTGATTTTACAGGAATTAATTGATTAAATTTTATGAAATAAATAATTGCTTTCGGGAAATTAATTTCGTAATCGGTGAAATATGCGTTGGAAACCCGAAACTAATCGGGTACCCGCGAATTTTACCGCGGTCGGCGATGAGCCTCGGTGAGCCGACGGTGGACTGTGATGATTAATTCTGAGTCCTAATATTTTGAAAATAAATAAATAAGAATAAAATACGAGTAATAATTAATAATAGTGATTGGGTTGGAATTTAAAAATGTATGGATTTTGATTGATATTGTTGGTTTGAAGCAGTGGTTGGGGGTTGTATTCGGATGGTTGTTGCGATTGTGGTGGATTGGTTTGACGTCGATTGTATTCAACGGGTAGTCCGATAAGCAAAGGAAGCGCTACCCGATTTTTGGGAACGTACCCTGTAATATATCGGAACTACTAGTCGAATGTAAATAGTTATATAGTTCTAAATAAATATTCCGTAAAATATAATGGACAATTTGTTTCTAAAACGATGAGTATATGTGTTTTCCGAAAACGAATATTGAATCGAGATTTGAGTATGTTAATCCTGTATGTTGCATAAACTGTAGTAATGTACCTGAGTACGAGTCGGGATTGTTGTCGTTTAAATAGGGTTGGTATTGAGGATATGTCAAGCATACCTGGACGTCTAATGTAATATCCGGGACATGACGTGTAACTATTTTTTATCAATAAATGATTATTATGTGATCATTATGAGATTTTTTGGTGAATTATTTGATGATTGGTGATATTATTTGAATGTTCATATGTGGCAAAGTCTATATATGTTAATTTTATTATGTCCAGAATAAAATATAGAGAATTAAGGTATTTTTCTAGTAATTTTTGGAGTGTTATCTGATTTTATATTGATTTGTGAATTTATTAATTATTTTATGAATAATTAAAAAATCATTTTCTAAAGCCGGGAATCCTCCAACCTTAACCGTTTTTACGTTTTTACAACCCGAAACTCTTCCGAAAACTCCTTCCTAACCTAATCTGGTAATTCCAGACATTTTCCATGTTTTGACTTTTTCGATCCGGATTACGGTTTGACCCGTGCGCGGCCCAACACGATATTTTCGATACGATAACTTTTTTCGATAACATTATCTTCGTACAAAGTATATTAAAGGAATATTTCAAAGCATATTCAGGGAATATTCTATCCAAAAGTATATTCAAGGAATATTCCTTAGCATATTCAGGGAATATTCTATCCAAAAGTATATTCAAGGAATATTACAAAGCATATTCAAGGAATATTTTCCAAAATTTTCTCTATAAATAGCCCTTTCGGTAGTTTTATTTCGCGCATATAATTATTTCACCAGTAAAATATAATTATCCAAAGAAAATAGTAAGTGTTCTTTGTGTTCTTCATAATTAAACCGCGATTCGAAGGTGTTATCGAACTCCGATTCGGGCGTGTAATATATCAAAACGAAGCCCTCAAAATCCTCTTTCTCAATCCACCATATGTTTTTGCCCAAAAATCAAGGTATTTTTCTGATTTAATTATTTAAATTCGAATTAATTATGAATTAAATTATGAATTTTTGTTCTTGATGTTTTTGATATGATTTGATGGCATAATCATGTAGATCTTTTCTTCCTGGTCAATTTGGTATATTATATGTTAAAAATCGAGTTCAATAACATTTAGAAAAGTTGGTTTGATCTTTGAATTTGAGTGTTCTTGGTGTTCTTGAAGAAATCCACCGGAAAACTCATGTTTTTGGCCGGACTTTTGATTAGTTAAATCTTGGAATATGTAATTTATATCAATGGATAGATCGTGTCAAGGGGATTCGAATGGTGGCGTCCGTGTTAATGGGGGATGCCGGAAGGAATCACCGGAATCTGGGGAAGCTCGCCGGCGGCGAAGCTTCACCCCCGTTTTCTGGCCATTTGGTTGTGTTTCTGGAAATTGCAAGGCCACCATCAAGTTCTTGCTAATAAGAGGGCTATTCGGTGAAATCTTGGGAACCAAATGATCTTGCTGGAAAAGCTTGGCTCGTCGGCAATGACGGCCGTCCGGCAAGAGAGGAAGGAGAAGGTGCCAAACTTCAGTTTGGTCACCGACTTCTTTACTTTTTTTTTTCGTTTTGAACCTTAACCTTTTCCAAGTTTTCGTTTTAGCCCCTGTTGTTTAAAATTATTTTAAAAATGATTTGTTTATTATTTTAAAAATTTGAAAAATATTTATTTATGTATTTTAATTTCAAAATTGTTTTTAATTATTTATTTATTCAAAAATAAATTTAATTTAATTTATTAATTAATTTTAATTAGTTTTTAATTATTTAATTAATCAATTAATTTAATATTAATTGATTGATTAATTTAATTAATTATTAATTGATTTTAATTAATTTAATAATTAGATTTAATTATTTAAAATTGATTAAAAATTCCCGAAAAATAGTTTGGAGCTTTAAAATATTATTTAAATTATTTTCAAGGCTCGATAATTATTATAAATTATTTTAAAGTCAAATTTGGGTGTTCGAACCCTATTATTTAATTAATAAATGATTCAGAGTCCAATTTTAATTCCGAAAAATGTTCAAAAATTCGTATTAAATACGTGGAAAATCATTTTGACCCCGAATCTTCTTTGAAAAATTATTTGGATTTAATACCTTTGTTAGGAATATGTGTATTAGTTTAATGATAAGTTAAACAAAACACTTAAGTAGAAATCTAGTATTTGTAGCCTCAACGGATAAGACCATCTTGGCTATCCGTTGAAGGAGTAGCTTTACTTAGAAATAAGTTTAGTATTGTAGCACATTTCATTCTCTGGATTCAAGTTGTAATTCTTAGATGTTGTAGGAAATTATCAGTCATGTTGACTACTAATGGATATGCAAATAGGAGGGCTAATTGTAAATATTTCATGCCTTGTAATTTTGTATAAGTGAAGAAGTATCAACGGATATTGAAGACCTTCAATGGATAAGAAACAAAGCTTCAACGGATGTCTCTAATGCTTCAATGTATAATATCCATCAACGGATAAGTGCTTCAACGGATAAAGACTTCAACTGATAATGCATCAATGGATAAAGCTTCAACGGATAAAGCCTCAACGGATAAGGCATCAACGGTTGAAAGCTTCAACGGATGCTTAGTTCATTAGCAGTTGATAGTGACAATTCACAAGCTGACAGAGGCACATGGGTTGACAGAGACAAACTGGAATGTGGAAGCCTTTAGGAGGAATCAAGAAAATGCAGCATTTCCATTCTGATGCAAACAAGGGAGTATTCAAAGATTCACAGATTATCCTAGATTGCATTGGATAGAGAAATGAAGAAGAAACATGTGAAGAATCTTTTTAATTGTATTTTACAGTTTTGTCTTCACTTGTAAACTTGGTGATATATAAACCAAGTAGCAGCTAGTAATTAGAAAAGAATTTTCCAGAGCTGTTTAGAAATATCCAGAGAGAAAATCATCTAGTTTGTACTAGGAAGCAGCTGTGATTTAATTATTTGAATCACAGATTTTCTGAAATAACACATCTCTGGTGGAACAACAAATCAACCAGAAAAGTTTTTAAGTTCTTTGTGTTCTTTACATTTGTGTTTGAATATATATCTGTCTGTATTAGCTTCAAGCAATTCACACACTTGTTCTAAAAAACACTTAGCCTTAGAAACTGCTCAAAACTTGAAAAAGTTTTGAGATTTACATTCAACCCCCCTTCTGTAAATCTCTTGTTAGTCCACTGGGAATAACAATTGGTATCAGAGCAAGCACTTAACATACAAAGAGTTTAAAGATCTATTCTGCTAACATCATGAGTAAGAAGGATATCGGTGTAAAGATTCCAATCCTGGAAAGAGATAACTATCATCACTGGAAAGTGAAGATGCATTTACATCTTCTCTCTCAAGATGAAAGCTACATCAACTGCATTGAAAATGGTCCTCACATCCCACACAAGGTGGCCACAGCTGCTACTGCTACAGTTGCTGTTGGACAGTCTATTCCCAAGCCAAAGGCAGAATGGACTGTTGAAGATATTGAAGAGGTTCACAAGGACAAGAAAGCCATGAACATTCTGTTTAATGGCGTGGATCAAGATATGTTTGACAATGTCATCAACAGCCAAACTGCTAAGGAAATTTGGGATACTGTGCAGTTTATCTGTGAAGGCACTGAGCAAGTTAGAGAAAACAAAATGCAGCTTCTCATTCAACAGTATGAATATTTTCACTTTGAAGAAGGAGAATCATTGAATGATACCTTCAACAGATTTCAGAAACTATTGAATGGATTAAAGTTGTATGGGAGAGTGTACCAAGTCAAGGACTCCAATTTAAAATTTATAAGGTCTCTACCAAAGGAATGGAAGCCTATGACTGTTTCTCTAAGAAATTCTCAAGATTATAAGGACTTCACACTTGAAAGATTATATGGAATTTTGAAGACTTATGAACTTGAGATGGAGTAAGATGAGCTGTTGGAAAAGAGAAAGAGAAAAGGAGGATCAGTTGCACTTATAGCTGACAGTGAAAAAGTTGAAGCCAGGAATGAGGAAAAGACAATGCCAAGTCTTAAAATTGGAACAAGCAAATCAGAATCAAGCAAGGGTAAAGAGCAAGTTGCTGAGGATGAAGACAATTCCAGTCAGGATGACTCTGATGATATTGATGAACATCTGGCCTTTCTGTCCAGGAGGTTTGCAAAGATGAAGTTCAGGAAAAATACAAAATTCACTAAGCCAAACAAAAACATGGTGGATAAATCAAAGTTCAAATGTTACAACTGTGGCATTAGTGGACACTTTGCAAGTGAGTGTAGGAAGCCAACTTCTGATAAAAAGAAATTTGAGCAAGTTGATTACAAAAAGAAGTATTTTGATTTGCTCAAACAAAAGGAAAGAGCTTTTCTCACTCAAGATGATTGGGCAGCAGATGGGGTCAATGAAGATGATGATGTGGAATATGTCAACCTAGCCCTGATGGCTAATTCTGATGAAAATGAAACTAGTTCATCAAGCAACCAGGTAATTACTACTGATCTCTCTCAGCTTTCTAAACATGAATGCAATGAAGCCATAAATGATATGTCTAATGAATTATATCATTTGCGTGTTTCCCTTAAATCACTAGCTAAAGAAAACACTAGGATCAAAGAGAATAATGTGTTTTTAAGTGATAGGAATGCTGTGTTAGAGAATCAGGTAATTGAGCTTGAAAAGATTAAACTTAAATGCTTGACTGTTGAGAGTGAACCTGAAGAAGCTGTTAAGAAAGTAGAAATTCTTTCTAAACAGTTAGAAAGTGAGCAAGAGGTAATCAAGGCCTGGAAAACATCTAGGGATATTAGTGTTCAAATTGCCAAGGTTCGGGGAATTGAATCATTCTGTGAGGATGCCTGGAAGAAAAACAAAAAGGAGTTAGAGTTAATTGATGGATTGTCAACGGATGTGAAATCAACGGATGATGAAAGTTATCCGTTGAAGGAAGAAAAGGAGCATCCGTTGAAGGCTCATCAATTAAAATAGGCAAGTAATTTTAAAAATAAAAACCTTAATAAGAAGAATGATTCTACTCTCAAGAACTTTGTCAAAGAAGGAGCTAGCACATCCAAAGATGCCAGTAAGGTGAATATATGACACATGACTTTAGATCAGCTGAGAAATAGGCTTAAGTTGGTTGAGGATAAGAAGGAAACTAAAAGAAAATCTAAAAGAAATGGGAAGGTAGGGATTAATAAACATAACAATTACACACCTGATAGGTATGCTCCTAGAAAAAGCTGTGTGCATTGTAAAAGTGTTAATCACCTATCTGATAATTGCAAATCTGTTAAAAATACTCCCATGCCTTCAAATCCCTCCATGCCTAACATGTCTATGTCACCTCTGCATGCTATGCCTGTTATGTCTCATCAGAATCCTCATGCACATTTTGCAAACATGCCATATATTAATAATCCTTATTTTACTGCATTTAGTATGCCTCACATGCCATAGAATATGCCTATGTGGAATAACATGTTTGCACAATCTATGCCTTATCAATCAAATGTGCTAAATGATTCTGTGACTAACCCTACACTTCAACCAACCACATCTGAGATCAAGGTTGACCCAAAGTTACCTAAGTCAAAAGATGCAGGAGGAATGAAGTCTAGGAAAAAGACTAACAAGGCTGGACCCAAGGAAACTTGGGTACCAAAATCAACTTGATTGATTTTGTTGTGTGCAGGGACAAAGAAGGAATCTATGGTACTTGGACAGTGGCTGTTCAAGACACATGACAGGAGATTTCACCCTGCTCACAGAGTTTAAGGAGAGAGCTGGCCCTAGCATAACCTTTGGAGATGACAGCAAAGGATTCACTATGGGATATGGCTTGATTTCAAAAGGAAATGTCATCATTGATGAAGTTGCATTGGTTGATGGTCTCAAACACAACTTATTGAGCATCAGTCAACTATGTGACAGAGGGAATACTGTTTCCTTCAATTCTGAAGCCTGTATTGTCACAAGTAAAAAGGACAATAAAGTGGTTCTAACTGGAGTTAGAAAAGGGAATGTGTACTTAGCTGACTTCAACTCTACAGATGCAGAATCCATTACTTGTCTTTTCAGCAAAGCAAGTGCAGTTGAAAGTTGGCTATGGCACAAGAAGCTGTCCCATTTGAATTTCAAGACAATGAATGATCTAGTCAAAAAGGACTTGGTTAGAGGAATGCCTCTAGTGGAATTTACAAGGGATGGACTGTGTGATGCTTGTCAGAAAGGAAAGCAAAAGAAAGTATCATTCAGTAAGAAGCTTGAATCTACAATTGATGAACCATTGCAACTGCTACACATGGATCTTTTTGGACCAGTCAATGTATTGTCAATTTCAAGGAAAATATATTGCCTAGTGATTGTTGATGATTTCTCTAAGTTTTCATGGGTCTATTTTCTTGGATCAAAGGATGACGCTAGTGAAATCATTATCAATCATATCAAGCAAGTCAACAATCATCCTAATTTCAAAGTAAGGAATATTAGGAGTGACAATGGAACTGAGTTCAAGAATTCAACCATGAAGTTGTTCTGTGAAGAAAATGGGATCATGCATGAGTTCTCAGCTCCAATGACTCCACAACAAAATGGTGTGGTGGAAAGGAAGAACAGATCACTAATTGAGGCTGTAAGGACAATGCTTGAAGAGTCAAAACTCCCAACTTACTTTTGGGCTGAGGCTGTTAACTGTGCATGTTACACTCAGAATATTTCTCTAATCAATCAGGCAAAAGGCATGACTCCCTATCAATTATTCAAGAGAAGAAAACCAACTTTAAACTTTCTGCATGTCTTTGGTTGCAAATGTTACATCTTAAGGAATCAATCTGATCACAAAGGGAAGTTTGATGCAAAGGCTGATGAAGGAATATTTGTTGGTTATTCTGCTGGAAAATCTTATAGGGTCTACAATCTAAGAACCAACATTGTCATGGAATCTGTACATGTTGTGTTTGATGATAAAAAGATTGATGGACTAACAGATGAGGGACATCATGAAGGACTCAAATTTGACAATATTGAGATATATTGTGATGATAGTGAAGCTGAGAATGATGAAGAAGGCATCTCAAGAAGAATTCAGAATCTGCCTTTGGATAATGCACAGAATGCTGCATCCGTTGAAAGTCATAATTCAGCTTCCGTTGAAAGAAGCAATGCAGCATCCGTTGAAAGACAAAGTGCAGCATCCGTTAAAGTTCGTAATGAAGCATCCGTTGATCACAGTCTGTCAACGGATAATCAATTCACTTCATCAGTTGATAGAGCTCCCAATTCCTTTCAAAGGATCAGCAACTCAGGGGGAGTTTCAACCAATTAACATTCTATCTCACATCATGACAATACTGAGGCAACCTCATCTAGAGCTAATCTACCACCTCAAAGGAAATGGACCAAGAATCACCCTTTTGAACTGATCATTGGTGATGCTACATCTAAAGTGCAAACTAGAAGGGCTACTCAAGATAAATGTCTGTATAGTAGCTTTCTATCACAGGAGGAACCTAAGAGAGTGGAAGAAGCTCTATTGGATCCAGATTGGATTTTAGCAATGCAAGAGGAGCTAAACCAATTTGAAAGGAATAGAGTATGGAAGCTGGTACCCAAGCCAAAGAACAAGAGTTCTATTGACACAAAATGGGTATTCAGAAACAAGATGGATGAAAATGGCATTGTCATAAGGAATAAAGCCAGATTTGTTGCTAAAGGCTATTCTCAACAAGAAGGAATATATTTTGATGAAACATTTGCTCCAATTGCCAGACTTGAGGCCATCAGAATCTTTCTAGCCTATGCAGCTCATGCCAATTTCAAAGTCTATCAAATGGATGTCAAGAGTGCATTTCTAAATGGGGAATTGGAGGAAGAAGTTTATGTAAGCCAACCTCCAGGATTTGAAGATCCAAACTTTCCAGACTATGTGTATTATCTGTTGAAAGCACTCTATGGACTAAAGCAAGCACCTAGAGCCTGGTATGAGACTTTGTCAAAATTCCTTCTAGATAATCACTTCACAAGAGGTACTGTTGATAAAACTCTCTTCTTTAGAAATGTTAATGGCTCTAAAATACTTGTTCAAATTTATGTAGATGATATTATATTTGGATCTACAGATGATAAGCTTTGTAAAAAGTTTGCTAAGTTAATGCAAAGTAAATATGAAATGAGCATGATGGGAGAGCTAACTTATTTTCTTGGTTTACAAGTTAAACAAGTTAGTGATGGAATTTTCATTAGTCAAACTAAATATATTTATGATCTTTTAAAGAAGTTTGACTTAATGGACTGTTCATCTGCAAAAACTCCCATGGTCACTGCCACCAAGCTTGAATTAAACAAGGCTGAAAAGTCTGTGGATATTTCAAGTTATAGAGGCATGGTTGGCTCACTTTTATATTTAACTGCTAGTAGACCTGATATAATATTTTCTACATGTCTCTGTGCTAGATTTCAAGCTGACCCTAAAGAATCTCACTTAGTGGCTATTAAAAGAATCTTCAGATATCTCAAAGGGACTCCAAATCTAGGAATTTGGTACCCTTGAGAGTCTGGTTTTGATCTAATTGGCTACTCAGATGCAGATTATGCAGGCTATAAAATAGAGAGGAAAAGCACAACTGGCACCTGTCAATTTCTAGGGAACAAGCTTGTGTCATGGTTCAGCAAGAAGCAAAATTCTGTTTCAACATCAACAGCTGAAGCTGAGTACATTGCTGCTGGTAGTTGCTGTGCACAGATACTATGGATGAGGAATCAACTATTTGACTATGGTTTGACTGTTGACAAAATTCCAATATTCTGTTACGATACAAGTGCCATTGCCATTACTGAAAATCCAGTGCAACACTTAAGAACCAAACACATTGACATCAAGTACCATTTCATTAGGGAACATGTGATGAAAGGTACAGTGGAACTTCATTTTGTTCCAAGTGAAAAGCAGATTGCAGACATATTTACCAAGCCACTTGATGAATCAACATTCACAAGATTAGTAAGTGAGCTAGATATGCTTAATTATTCATAATTTATGTTCTCTATATAATCTGTCTTGAAGCCTGAAATGAATTTGCTGCAAGAACAAAGTTGGCATTAAGTAAGACTTGTCCTATCAACGGATATTACCTATCCGTTGAAAGCCAAAATTGTTCTATCAACGGATGTTCATTATCCGTTGAAAGACAAATACATTTCTGGTAATTTTATCCCTCAACGGATAAAATAGTGTTGGTCATCAACGGATAACTATTTACCTTATCCGTTGAAGTGTCATATCAGTTACTTTCAGTAAGTCACAGCCATTGATTTCTTTACTTAACCGTTGATACAGATATACACTGTTGTATGTATTTATTTTAAAGGCAGTTTAGAATTTCTACAGTTTTATTTATTCTTGAACGGCTGTAATTTATTTAAAAGTATCATTTAATTATTTTATTTTCATTTTAATTCAAGAAAGTATAAAAGCCCAATTGAACTCTTATTTTCACTTTACGCTTTCTTGCAATTCTTATTCTCCTTCCCTCCCAAAATTCTCAAGTTTTTCTCTGCAACCTCTACTCACAACAATGGCACCAGTAGTCAAAATTATGTCTCAAACAGGATTTGTTTATGAAAAGAATAATTTCGTAGCCTTGGTTGAAAAGAATGAAGCCCATTCTGATTATCACAAGATGATGGACTTCATCAAAAACTGCAAACTAAGCTATGCAATGCGGGAAGCCCCAACCATCTACTGTGAGGTGATTGAGGAGATTTGGACAACTACAGAGTTCAACTCCACAAATATGACTATTGCCTTCTCTCTCAAAGGTAAGGATTATTGCATTAACTGTGATGATATACAGTCTTGCTTTAAGTTGCCTGAGAATAATGCCATAACACCACACACTGATAAAGATGTATCTGCTATGTTAGATTCCATAGGCTATGCTTTTGATTCTGCTAGTTTAGGTAGCATTAGAAGGAAAGGCCTTAGGAAAGAATGGAGTTTTCTTGGAGATGCCTTTATCAAGGTTTTCTCTGGGAAGATTAGCAATTTTGATGCCATAACTTCATCTCTTGTTAATATGCTCTACATGCTAGTTTCTGATAGGTACTTTATTTTTAGCAACCGTGTCATGCTAGAATTATGTTCCAGATTAGGTAACAAAGCTAATAGACCACATAACATCTACTATGCTAGATTCTTTATATTATTGGCTAACCATGTTGCTGAAGGATTGGTCATATCAAATGAGAATAATAAACTCAAATTCTGGGCACAAGAGAAAAGGGTCCTTGCAGACCTTTTGAGAATGAACCTCAACAGCCAGGTGCCATTGGTATATTTGCCAATCATGAATGCACCACAGGTAAGTGAGGTAAACACTTCTATAACTCCTACTATCTCCAACCCCATGGTTTCTTTGCCTTCAAGTGTGGCAATGGGATCTGTGTCTTTGCCCAAACAGGTTCCTACCAAAGCCACCAAAACTAAAGTTTCAAAACTCAAGTCAAAGAAAACAACCTCTGTTGTTTCTCAAAAGACAACAGTTGTAACAACTACCATAAACCCTGAAGGGAGTGAACAGGGTGTGAGTGGTGAGGGGAGGGGTGAACATCAAGAAACCCCCCAGGATAAGGTGGGAGAGGTGAGTGGTACCCAAGCCAGCCAAGCCACAGTCTCTCAAAAGACTGTGGTGGTTCAAAAGGAGTCTAACACATCCCTAGTTGCATCCTCCCAAAAGGGTGCAACTATTGAAAATAGTCCCCAACCAGGGACACAGACCAAAAGAGGGAGGGACACTAAAGCCACACATTCACCAATTAAAGCCTTTTCAAGGAAGAAGAATGCCAAGACCCTAGTTTCCACACAAGGGGCACACACAGCACAGATACATCCACCTGTATCTGTGCCTTCACAAATTCAGCTTGATGTGATTCCAGCAAATGTGGAGTCACAGCCCCATTCTCTCATAATAGAAACACACCAATCATCAAACTCTCCATCACCCTCTCTGGATGTGGATATGATATTCACATTAATTCCTGATTCTCCCTCATTAAAACTCAGGGAGGAGCCCCACTCAAAACCTGATGATCATCATCTTTTAGATGATTTGTTGGATCATCAGCCAATTCTTTCAGATGTAGTTGAAGAATCTGTGTTACCTCACTTAAAATCAATTCACACAGATTCAACAATTATGTCACTTTCTATATCTACATCATTTCCTTCTTCAACGGATATCTCTCATCCGTTGACAAGTGGTTGTTCTTCAACGGATAAGCTTAACAGCAGTTATCCGTTGATACCATCAGTTTCCACTTCAACGGATACTCCCTATCCATTGATGGTCTCTACACACATAACAGAAACAATTCCAACTGTAGAGGACATGGCTACTGTATAATCACTTTTAGGTTTGAGGGAAGGGAGTGATCTTTTGAGTGAGAGGCTGGGTTGCCCCCAGGAAAAATGAGAGGTTGAGAGTCACCATATGCATGCTATTTCTTCCAGCATGGCAAAAGTGAGTGAGGGGAGTGCCACCTTAGAAGGTGAGGGTGAGGGTGTGAGGGTGTGTGTGAGCCAGGGGGAGCCCCTGAGGCAAGAAAATAGAGAAAAAGAGAGAAAGACAGTTACAGAAGCTATAAGGGTGGATCCAGCCATTGCTAGTGAGTCAATGAAAGTTGATTATGCAAAAAAGGAAAGACAATTTCAGCAACCTTACAAAGCTGTAATTGATAACATTTCCTTGGATGCTGACACTTTTACTCATCCTGTTTCAGCCTATCAATTATTGGCTGCTCAGGGCAATGTGGAGGCAGAACAGACATTAAACATTGTACACACTTCGGAAACTCTTCTCAGAGATAAAGCTGTTGTTAACAAGTTGCCTTCTCAAGCTGGTGAGCCATCTGAAGAATTTGGAGTAAATTCTAATGATGATGACTCTGATTCTTTGAATGAGAGCATGAACTTAGGGGGAGTAGCAGGCCCAAGTTCTGTTCCAGATCTTCCTGAATGGGCATGGGCAAAAGCATCAACACAAGGAGAGTTTGGTGTCACTTTGGTCAGACAAGTCATGACAATTCAGAAGGCCCTTCAGGAGACTACAGATGCTGGTACCAAGGCAATTCTTCAAGCTCATCTGGAATCTCTGCATCTCTTGCAGTTGCAGTATTTCAAACAGAATCTAAGTGTGGATGAGCTCAAGCAGGATATTGCTGATCTAAAATCCTACAATGCTGAGAAGTTGGATTCAGTCATACCTTATGGTACCATGCAAGATTTGTTGGGGAGACTGAGGAAAGAATCTGATGCTGACAAGAGACTGGCCAGATTGGAAACTAGAGTTCAGATCATTGAAGACTCTATGGTCACCATTCTTCAGAATCAACAAACTCAAACAAATCTACTCATGCAGCTGGCAAATGCACAAGGCTTGACCCCTACCCTTGATGATAACAAAAAGGGGGAGAATAAAAGGGAAGGGGAAGGAGAGCCATCAACAACAGTTCAAATTTCTCAAGTGCTAGTTCCTGTCATCACCACTTCTCCAATTATTCCAATCAAAGGAAAGTTTGATGGAATTGATCTAATCCAGATAGCAGCAGCTGAATTACAAGTCAAAGAGCAAAGGAAAAAGATTGATGAAAAAATGCAACAAATATTTGGTTCTACAACTTCTCAATCACAATCTGTGAAGCATAGCACAAAAGTGGAATCAATTATCATGGAGCTCAAGCCAGTAGGGAGGAATAAGGTTGGAGAGACTTCTTCCAAGGATCTGAAATATATGGTTCTCAAGCCCAACAACAGATCCAATAAGGACTCTACAAAGAATCCTCTGAAAGAAGTGGATTTTCCTCTTCCAAAGGCTGATGAGGACAAGCTTTTGGGTAGAAGTATCTCAAAACTCAAAGAGACCATGGATGTGGCTGTAAGGAGGAACATAGCTATTATGTTCAGAGAGGGAAAGAGCATATGTGTGATGCAAGGACATCCCAAATTCTCAATAGCCAAGAGGGAAGAAACCAGAAGGTTGAAGGAAGAAGCCAAACAGCTAAAGGCTGACAAAAGAGCACAAGCAAAGCTTGAAAAACAGCTAAAGTCAAGTCAGGCTGAAGAACAGAAAGAAATTGAAGACAAAAGTGAAGATGAAGCTATGGGGGACATGGTTGATACTGATATGGAGGAAAGAAGTAAGGGAAGAGAAGAATGGCAAAAAGGGAACAGAAAGAAGGTCAATGCAAAGAGAAAGATGGTAGATGAGACTGAAGAAACCCAATCAATATCCAAACCACTACCCTCTATTCCTGAACCCATTGTGCCTGACCCCTTCATGAACATTCATGGTGAAACAATCATTCCCAAGGAGGAACCAATTGATTGGGACACCATCAAATTGCCCACCTTCCTAACCTCTTCTCCACTATTAAAGAAGCAAAAAAGAAGAATCAAATCAATACCCTCTAAATCCTCAATCAAATTCACATAGAAGCCTAAGCCTAAGCCTCAAGCCTCTAAGGATGATTATGTTCACATCTGTGACATAAAAGAATTCTCAGACATTGAACTCTATCTGGATGAGCTGGAGGAAGTAAGGGGAATAGCTGTCTACAGAAAGCTACCAGAAAGACTAGTGTTCAAATACAAAGGAGATGGGGAAAGAACCTGGCCTCTTTACAGAATTCTGAATGAAGGCTACTCTACCTTGATTAGAGTCTACTTAGCCATACAAAGGGATTCTGGCTTTACCAGGACTGCCAAGACTGAGATTCTCAACAAGATTGCCAACATAAGGAAAACTTGGAGGAAGCCCAATGCTTTGCCTAGAACATTACTCATTCAAGAAAGAGGAATTACAATTCACAAATCACCTCATTGGTTGATGGAGTTCAGAGACAACAAAGGAGTCAGAAGATTTTTCAGAATTGAAGATCAGCTCAAGATTGCCAGTAATGAAACTCTCAAGGATATGCAATCTAAGTTAGACATCAATGAAAAAGATGAAGTTGAATTCTACAGACAACTTCAACTTCAAATAGAGGAGAATGACAGGAGGCTAGGAAAGAAAACAAGGAATCAAAGGAAAAGAAACTAATCTGCTCAGGCTAAAGGAGCACCCTTGGAAACAATGTAACTCTTCAATTCCATCTCAGCATACACATTTTTGTAGCACTTATGAACTTCTGCTTTATTACAGTTTATATATTTATCAAGTGTTTTGTTATCATCAAGCTAAACCTAAATTTATGCCTACAGTTCTAGTAGACATAAATAGGGGGAGATTGTTAGGAATATGTGTGTTAGTTTGATGATAAGTTAAACAAAACACTTAAGTAGAAATCTAGTGTTTGTAGCCTCAACGGATAAGACCATCTTGGCTATCCGTTGAAGGAGTAGCTTTACTTAGCAATAAGTTTAGGATTGTAGCACATTTCATTCTCTGGATTCAAGTTGTAATTCTTAGATGTTGTAGGAAATTATCAGTGATGTTGACTACTAATGGATATGCAAATAGGAGGGCTAATTGTAAATATTTTATGCCTTGTAATTTTGTATAAGTGAAGAAGTATCAACGGATATTGAAGACCTTCAACGGATAAGAAACAAAGCTTCAACGGATGTCTCTAATGCTTCAACGGATAAATGCTTCAACGGATAAAGACTTCAACTAATAATGCATCAACGGATAAAGCTTTAACGGATAAAGCCTCAACGGATAAGGCATCAACGGATGAAAGCTTCAACGGATGCTTAGTTCATTAGCAGTTGATAGTGACAATTTACAAGCTGACAGAGGCACATGGGTTGACAGAGACAAACTGGAATGTGGAAGCCTCTAGGAGGAATCAAGAAAATGCAGCATTTCCATTATGATGCAAACAAGGGAGTATTCAAAGATTCACAGATTATCCTAGATTGCATTGGATAGAGAAATGAAGAAGAAACATGTGAAGAATCTTTTTAATTGTATTTTACAGTTTTGTCTTCACTTGTAAACTTGGTGATATATAAACCAAGTAGCAGCTAGTAATTAGAAAAGAATTTTCCAGAGCTGTTTAGAAATTTCCAGAGAGAAAATCATCTAGTTTGTACTAGGAAGCAGCTGTGATTTAATTCTTTGAATCACAGATTTTCTGAAATAACACATCTCTGGTGGAACAACAAATCCACCAGAAAAGTTTTTAAGTTCTTTGTGTTCTTTACATTTGTGTTTGAATATATATCTGTCTGTATTAGCTTCAAGCAATTCACACACTTGTTCTCAAAACCACTTAGCCTTAAAAACTGCTCAAAACTTGAAAAAGTTTTGAGATCTACATTCAACCCCCCCTTCTGTAAATCTCTTGTTAGTCCACTGGGAATAACAACCTTACATGCTATGTGTTATATATGACCTGATTGCTGTATAAAATGATTGTTTGTGCATTTTTTGACTGTTTTTATGTTACTTTCAATCCGTTAATCGGATTTGGGTAAACGAAGGGTAGATAAAAGCTTATAACGGTTGTGTGACGATTACAATAATATGAGATGGAGTATTGATAGATGATTGTGATGCCTAGCAGAGTAAGCGAGGCCTAAAAAGAGAAAGTTAATGGTCCGTAGATAGAATTGAAGCATAGAAAGAGAAGGCAAGTGATTGACAAATAGAAGCAAGGCATAGAAAAAGAAGAAAAGTGATTGATGAGTAAAACTGTTAGAGGAGTACAAGTAAAGTTGGAAATCATCTATGATAAGGCAAGTCTTTTTGAACCTTTCTTAGAGATATAATGCGATTATTTCTGAACTTTCTCATAACATGTTGCTATTATTCAAAATAAATCTTATTTTATATTGCAAGTGCTTTAAACTATTCAACCTTGAACCCTGATTCTTATTGATCTTGGTCCATAAGCCTTATTCTTCATAAACCATTGATTGTTGAATTCTCAGATACGAGCCAGATATATACTAAACTACTCCACAAATACATACACACCATAAACCAAGTGTTTCAACAGAATTTCCTGAGCACGCAAAAACTTATACACCCTGGAATACCCTAACACATCAAAGATCAACACCCTATTTTACCATTGAACCATTGTTCTTCCGGTACTTGATTCTTCATCAGGCTTGAAGCCGTTCTTTATACTTACACCTTGATATACCCTAGTGATACATGTGAAATGTTTTATACATTGAGATAAATGTTTTATCAATGTTGATTATGATTCTATTTTATTGAATTACAATGGTTATCCTATTGAACTGTTTTAGAATTGGATGGTTTAATAAATGTGAACCAGATTCGTGGTCAGACCAGATTCGTGGTCATATTAGGCCAATGCGTGCTTTGGATACAGTATATAGAGCAAAGTCGGGAGCCTTGCTCGGGGTTAGTGCGTGACTGATCAGCAGCCTAACCTTGGTTTTTAAAAATAAAAAGGATATCCAATTCTATTCATTGCTTATTTAGAAACTTGATTCTTATGAATCGTCTCAACTGATCATTGTTGAACCTCAGTGTTTGCTATTATGACTTGCTGAGCTAGTTAGCTCACTCTTGCAAATCTGTTTACGTTATTTTACAGTTTAAAAGGAAATTATTGGTAACGAGGATTCCCAGTCCAGTGTGCGAGCTAGGATTCCATGATAAGAAGGACCGAGTTAGCAGGAGTTTTATAATGTAGATGAGATATGTAAGATTGTAAGAATGATGTAAGAATGAGTTAGCAGGAGTTTTATAATCAGTTGTAAGCGAAACTAGTTGGGATTTGGTACGATGTAATAAAAGTTAAGGCTGTGGCTTGTTTTCATACTTTAACCTGTTGCCATCCATGGTTATGGTAAGAAGGGTCTTTGCATATATTACTTTCTTAAGAATGTATTTATATATTGTGTGTGTGTGTTGTGAACCCCAAACTCCTGACCCGGGTTTGGAGGGCGTCACAGGTTTGGTATCAGAGCTACAGGTTATAAGTCCCTGAAACATGCCTAGATTGTCGGGAATGGGTAGAGGGTTAAGATTAGTATTATAAAATAGAAAAATAGAATGTCGAGAATTTGAGTGTGAATAAATAATAGGTTTTAGGGTGATCTGTGATGAGATTCGAGATCCTTATCTAGCGACGTGATTTTTCAGATAGCGGCAATGGCAGATTCTTTTATTTCGGTACCATCTGATCACTCGGAACCGTCAGTTAGAGGACCGTTAGCTGATCCCTGCCCTGCTCGTCCACTAGTGTTGGCCATGTCACATCCTGTTGGGGTGATTGCACCTTTTCAAGTTCTTATCTCATCCCTTGATGCGAGATAACCTATTCGAGAATTCCCCACATGCTAATTCTGGTTTTACCGGATATTCAACTGTGGGTGCATCTTTTCTGTCTCCCTTATACCTTGTTCTATACCATTAGTTTTAAAACCCGTCTTATGAAGTAATAGCACCTATAAGGATGGATTCGAGAGCTATAGCATATGGTGAATACATGAGATATTAAGAGGGGTAAGAAAAAACCTAGAGAGAGAATTTAGTTATTCCGAAGGATAGCTGCTACCAGGTTATATGGAGCTGCTAATGAATATGCCACCCATGATTATCTTGTGAAGTAAGCTAGATGGATTTCGAAAGAAATTTGAGAAGATTGGAGATTGAGAGTTTTCTTGGAATTAGATGATGTTATAACTAAGCATGATATGTGTAAAAGTAATGTAATCTGCCTTGTGTTATAAAATAAATCTGATGATCACTGAATATATTTGTTATACTTAGTAATTGTAAGAGATGATGATGGGAATATTACCAGTATAAAAGACCAGAAGTGAAGTTATGATTAAGATAGTATGCAACAGTAATTGGAGTTTTTGTCGATCAATGAAGGTAAAATGGACCCAATAAGGGGTTGAGGGTATATGAAAATGAATGGGCTGTTATCTGAATGTTTCCCTAATTTCATACTTGGTAGTGAAGGATGACAACCAACTCATATAATAATGACAATCAGGTGTATGATTTTCAAAATTTAAAACAGTTTTCAAAAAGAGACTTTCATAACAATATTTTTCTAAAAGTCCTTGGAACCCAACAAATTTTAAAACTTGGTTGTCAAACTACTACTTGAGTTGTCGTTTGTCATAAGATTCAGATTATCCAGGAGAATACTTGTCCTAGAAGTTAGTATAGTACATTTAGAAGGCTAAGTGGCTCCACTAATATGAAGAAGATTTGATTGTTCCTAGCAGAAGAGTGCAAATATTGTTCGATAAGTTTAACAACAGGACCAATGTACGGAAAAGCTGTTTATTCAAGTTCTGAGATGATTAGAGTTCGAAGAATATATCGATTTACGAGAAGTCAAGTACGAGCAAAGAAGAATAAGGAAATCTCCATACTTTTTAAAGGAAGAATGTTATTAGCAAGGGAGTGGATATGATCCGTAGTGTAAGCGGAATTTGAAGTTGTGATTGTAAATCTCGTAAAGAATGCAAATAGGGTCGAATTATAGGACTGTTAAACGTGGAAGCATGACGCTCAAGATACAAGACCTAATAAAGGGGAAGAACTTTTTTTTAAAGTTGATATATTACTCGGAATGAGACCTGTTGGTGGGATAAGCGTTGAAACTGTAGACAGATGTAATGTGTATGACAACCAATGATATCATTCTTTTCTATAAAACCATAGACATCCTTATGAATCTTGAATAAAGTATGAATTTCTTTCATGATCAGCTCTATGAGGTAATAAGAAAATTGTTGTAATCCTGTCAAAATCATTTTTCCTCTCAAGTCTTGTTTTCTGATTGAGACAAGTAGTGTTATGATGTGACGCTTTGTCGAAATGATAAAGAGTTTGGTGGGACGCCACCTAATCATGTGCTATATGCCATATAGTATGAAAGACTGGTCATCTTGAGTACAAATATGGTTGTCTCACTCATATCTAAGACATCATTCATTCTTTCTTCTTCGATTTTGATTTCTTGATTTATGAATCCTTCCGATTGTTTCCCTGCACACTTATCCCTTACAAAAGTTTCCAATTAGAATCATATACATAAATTCCCTTCTTGTGTAAGGTCTATTCCTTGAATGTTTTAAAAGGAAAGTGAAATGAACCCGTGTAGCCGATGGAGTTATATGATAAGTGTGGACAATTGCAAGCCGATAAATGGTGGACATTTGCGTGTAGAGAAGAACCCTTGTACCAACGACGTGGTTGTTACGAGGATATCAAATCAGAGACGGAAATCTGTATACATGATACGTTGCAAATATGAGATGTTGGCGTGACTTGAAGTAGTTAGCGAACCGTATGAGAAAATTAACTAGAGGAATAAGAAAGTAAAGTTGCCTATATTGGATAAGGCAAATGATTGATTGGACAGCAGAAGCGAATGGAGAAATTTTTAGTAGTAACCAGATAATCAATTAAAATATTGTGAAGATGAAGCATACATCAAGCTTGAGGGAGATAATTGTCATGAAGATTTAAGATCGAGGAAATTCTAGTTACGAATAAACTTCAAAGGTGTTCTCCAAGGAACAGTTGGGTTTTCCTACTTAAGTAAATGAGTTATGGTAAATCTGATACTCGTAAATGAGCCAGTGAAAGAAGTTCAGTAAGAAAATATGTAAGGGGAGATGAAGATATGGTGATTCAACTAAAAGGAATTTTTAAGAAGTGATGCTTTTAAGCCAAAGGAATTCATTCACAAGATTATGAGAGTGTTGGTTGAGACCATGTATTGGTTATCAGAAGTTGAACGAGTTAACTAATAAGAATAAGTGTATATTGTCAAGGATAGACGAATTGTTAATGAGAAAGCTTAAATTGAAATATGAACTAGAAGAATTTTGGAATAATTGGTAATAGTACTCAGTAGTGACATTCGGTTATAATCAAAGGATATGAGAGAGGATACAATATAATAAGAACTGTTCGCTATAATCTTAAGTTGAACTGAAATATGAGTTGTACTGGCTAGTATTATATGTGATGGTGAAATGGTGAGTTTAAAAGATGGAAGTTGATTGGTCTACTTGTGAGTTGATTGTTGGTTTTTTGATTGATTGTTGGTATCGGATTAAGTCCGGCTGGTAGTCAATAATATAAAGGAGATGATGCCCAAATTTTCAGAAAATACCCTACTTTTAATGATAGAAAGTATATCTCGTGTGTTATCAATATTTATGCTAATACTCCAAATGATTGTGATCTCGGTTCTTGAAAGAGGTTGTCACAGCCAATCCGGCTATATATAATTGGTCTTTGATTTAGTTTAGCTAGTCATCACTTGGTGCAACTGATCAATTAAATGAGTTAATTGGTTAATTTTACCAATTAATGGTCAGTTAGATGGAAATCGATTCCATTTAGATTAAGTCAAATTTTGATGTGACTTTCAAATCCAAAATCAAAGCAATGAGGAATTTGGGGGAGGTAAGGACACCAGTAGAGTTAAGAAGTTGTTGCAAGTGTGTAAGGCTTTAGTTGGATGAATATGCCCTTGGTAATGGATAAGAGAGATAGAAAGTTATTTGTATGGGTAGGAGAGAAGGATGTTTTTAGGAATAGAAAATTTAAAATAGAGCAAGGAGCAAAGAGAAGGAAGGGAGGAAAGGGAGAAGGGAGGTGGAATAAAGAAGAAAGTAGTACCTGCACCAATACGGATTTTATTTTTAATCAAAGAGATTCTATCATCTACAATAAAATTTTATCAAAGGGTGTCTTATTTTTGAATTGTTTTGATAATCATATAATAAATGATTTATCAAGTACTTCTGTCCTCGATAAATGGTGGGATACAGTTTTAATTCAGTTTCTGATTGATATTGATACTTAGGTTGTTGTTAAATATCAAAAGTGGTATTAATATAAATGATTGATGTTTACTTCAATATGGGATGTTGTGAGCATCAAAGTTCATATTGATATCTAATTTGATATGACATCAAAATGAGTATTAATATCAGGAGTTCAGTTGTGAATGAGCTATTAGAATGAAAAATAAAAATAGGAAGGAAAGTGGAATCAAAAGGATGATAAAGAAACTTTATAGGTAAAATATGGGTTATATCAGGGACAGAAGTAAGGTGAAAAATTTAGGAAATATTGGTAAACTGAGATAGGGAAGGCACCCCAGGAGAACGATCAAGTACCGAGGGCTAAAAGAAAATATCTAGTGACTAGACATGAAGAGGAAATGGGAGGAAATATGTGAATGAATGTTATGCCGACCTAAGAGTTAAGGCGGGACGCCAAAGACTAGATGAATATATTTTTTTCCAGGAAACGTCGTAGTGAAGTCACCTGAGAACCAAAGTTTGTCCAATAAGTAGGTTAGTTGCTGCTTGAAGAGATGGTGGTACGTCGTCAGATCCAGAAATTGATTGTAAACGATTGATATTACTTGATTTGAGATTTGACAGGAGTATTCAGAATATGATGAAATTATGTCAAACCAGAATAGTATATACCACTCATAGATGAACAAACAGTAAGTAAGGAAGAAGTAAAAGATAGGAATTTGGCTACGATAACTCAAGGGATTCAACCTACTCCGAAAATATGATACGAAACATAGATGTCAAAGAGGACTTTCTGATAATATGGCACAAAGGAAAAATAAGAGTTATATGTGACTGGACATCAAGGAAGAGCATTGTAGTCAGTTCGTATGAGAACTCCATAAAACCAAAAATGATAATATGGATTAGAATAAGCGGGTGATGCCTCCAGATTAGTATACTTTCTTCTAAGTAGTAAGAGAATTTCGCTCGGCAAATCTACTCGATTGTGATTCAAGGAAATTAAGGTATGATGTTACGGTTGTACGCCAATCATATCCAGTGGATATTTTCTCATTAATTTTTAACTCTAATGTAATTTCAAGAACGTCATAAATCGAATACGCCCTGGTTTCAGTATATCATTCATACATGGATGAGAAGATTAAGAGAACGATTAAAGAGTCTCGGATGCGGTTGGAAGCGATTACAAACTAGGTGAATTAAATAGAGAAACATGTGGGAATGAGATTCAACAACCAGTAACTATTGGAAAAATTCATGAGCACGAATTTCAAGAATTAGATGAAAAGAAAATTAATAGATGTTATGCAGGTCCTTTTGGTAACAGTAAAATAGAGAAGATAAGTGTAAGTTAGTTGGCTTCACTGCCACACGTATACATGGTTCATAGGGTGTTTATATGTGTATAATCACGAAAAGTAATTAAGCCCCATTATATATAAAATGGAGACTTGAGTTGAGTTATAGGAGCAACTAACAGAATATGAGGTCAGCAAGAGGGTGTTGAGTAATGGGTAATACTGCGAGTAAAAGTTTTATGAAAAGTTGTAAGGTTGAGAGGTCAACTTGAAAAAAGGGAAGTGAGATACTGGAATATATCATTATTTGATACTTAGTGCAATTCTGAGGACAGAATCCTTTTAAGGGGGGAGGATGTAATATCCGGGACATGACGTGTAATTATTTTTTATCAATAAATGATTATTATGTGATCATTATGTGATTTTTTGGTGAATTATTTGATGATTGCCGATATTATTTGAATGTTCATATGTGGTAAAGTCTAGGTATGTTAGTTTTATTATGTCAAGAATAAAATATAGAGAATTAAGGTATTTTTCTATTAATTTTTGGAGTGTTATCTGATTTTATATTGATTTATGAATTTATTAATTTTTTTATGAATAATTACAAAATTATTTTCTAAAGCCGGGAATCGTCCAACCTTAACCGTTTTTACGTTTTTACAACCCGAAACTCTTCCGAAATCTCCTTCCTAACCTAATCTGGTAATTCTAGACATTTTCCATGTTTTGACTTTTTCGATCCGGATTACGGTTTCACCCGTGCGCGGCCCGACGCGATATTTTCGATACGATAACTTTTTTCGATAACATTATCTTCGTACAAAGTATATTAAAGGAATATTTCAAAGCATATTCAGGGAATATTCTATCCAAAAGTATATTCAAGGAATATTTCAAAGCATATTCAGGGAATATTATATCCAAAAGTATATTCAAGGAATATTCCAAAGCATATTCAAGGAATATTTTCCAAAATTTCCTCTATAAATAGCCCTTTCTGTAGTTTTATTTCGCGCATATATTTATTTCACCAGTAAAATATAATTATCCAGAGAGAGTAGTAAGTGTTCTTCGTGTTCTTCATAATTAAACCGCGATTCGAAGGTGTTATCGAACTCCGATTCGGGCGTGCAATATATCAAAAAGAAGCTCTCGAAATCCTCTTTCTCAATCCACCATCTGTTTTTGCCAAAAAAATCAAGGTATTTTTCTGATTTAATTATTTAAATTCGAATTAATTATGAATTAAATTATGAATTTTTATTCTTGATGTTTTTGATATGATTTGATGGCATAATCATGTAGATCTTTTCTTCCTGGTCAATTTGGTATATTATATGTTAAAAATCGAGTTCAATAACATTTAGAAAAGTTGGTTTGATCTTTGAATTTGAGTGTTCTTGGTGTTCTTGAAGAAATCCACCGGAAAACTCATGTTTTTGGCCGGACTTTTGATTCGTTAAATCTGGGAATATGTTATTTATATCAATGGATAGATCGTGTCAAGGGGATTCGAATGGTGGCGTCCGTGTTAATGGGGGATGCCGGAAGGAATCACCGGAATCTGGGGAAGCTCGCCGGCGGCGAAGCTTCACCCCCGTTTTCTGGCCATTTGGTTGTGTTTCTGGAAATTGCAAGGCCACCATCGAGTTCCTGCTAAAAAAGAGGGCTATTCGGTGAAATCTTGGGAACCAAATGATCTTGCTGAAAAAGCTTGGCTCGCCGGCAATGACGGCCGTCCGGCAAGAGAGGAAGGAGAAGGTGCCAAACTTCAGTTTGGTCACCGACTTCTTTACTTTTTTTTTACGTTTTGAACCTTAACCTTTTCCAAGTTTTCATTTTAGCCCCTGTTATTTAAAATTATTTTAAAAATGATTTGTTTATTATTTTAAAAATCAAAAAAATATTTATTTATTTATTTTAATTTCAAAATTGTTTTTAATTATTTATTTATTCAAAAATAAATCTAATTTATTTTATTAATTAATTTTAATTGGTTTTTAATTATTTAATTAATCAATTAATTTAATATTAATTGATTGATTAATTTAATTTATTATGAATTGATTTTAATTAATTTAATAATTGGATTTAATTATTTAAAATTAATTTAAAATTCCCGAAAAATAGTTTGGAACTTTAAAATATTATTTTAAATTATTTTCAAGGCTCGATAATTATTATAAATTGTTTTAAAATCAAATTTGGGTGTTCGAACCCTATTATTTAATTAATAAATGATTCAGAGTCCAATTTTAATTCTGAAAAATGTTTAAAAATTCGTATTAAATACGTGGAAAATCATTTTGACCCCGAATCTTCTTCGAAAAATTATTTGGATTTAATACCTTACATGCTATGTGTTATATGTGACCTGATTGCTGTATAAAATGATTGTTTGTGCATTGTTTGACTATTTTTGATGTTACTTTCAATCCGTTAATCGGATTTGGGTAAAACGAAGGGTAGATAAAACCTTATAACGGCTGTGTGACGATTAGAATAGTATGAGATGAAGTATTGATAGATGATTATGATGCCTAGCAGAGTAAGCAAGGCCTAAAAAGAGAAAGTCAATGGTTCGTAGATAGAATTGAAGCATAGAAAGAGCAGGCAAGTGTTTGACGAATAAAAGCAAGGCATAGAAAAAGAAGAAAAGTGATTGATGAGTAAAACTGTTAGAGGAGTACAAGTAAAGTTGGAAATCATCTATGATAAGGCAAGTCTTTCTGAACCTTTCTTCGAGATATAATACGATTATTTCTGAACTTTCTCATAACATGTTGCTATTATTCAAAATAAATCTTGTTTTATATTGCAAGCGCTTTAAACTATTCAACCTTGAACCCTGATTCTTATTGATCTTGGTCTATAAGCCTTATTCTTCATAAACCATTGATTATTGAATTCTCAGATACGAGCCATATATATACTATACTACTCCACAAATACATATACACCATAAACCAAGTGTTTCAACAGAGTTTCCTGAGCACGCAAAAACTTATACACCCTGGAATACCCTAACACATCAAAGATCAACACCCTATTTTACCATTGAACCATTGTTCTTCCGATACTTGATTCTTCATCAGGCTTGAAGCCGTTCTTTATACTTACACCTTGATATACCCTAGTGATACCTGTGAAATGTTTTATGATCTGAGATAAATGTTTTAACAATGTTGATTATGATTCTGTTTTATTGAATTGCAATGGTTATCCTATTGAACTGTTTTAGAATTGGATGGTTTTATAAATGTGGACCAGATTCGTGGTCAGACCAGATTCGTGGTCAGACCAGATTCGTGGTCAGACCAGATTCGTGGTCATATTAGGCCAATGCGTGCCTTGGATCCAGTATATACAGCAAAGTCGAGAGCCTTGCTCGGGGTTAGTGCGTGACTGATCAGCAGCCTAACCTTGGTTTTTAAAAATGAAAAGGATATCCAATTCTATTCATTGCTTATTTAGAAACTTGATTCTTATGAATCGTCTCAACTGATCATTGTTGAACCTCAGTTATTGCTATTATGACTTGCTGAGCTAGTTAGCTCACTCTTGCAAATCTGTTTATGTTATTTTACAGTTTAAAAGGAAATTATTGGTAACGAGGATTCCCAGTCTAGTGTACGAGCTAGGATTCCAGGATAAGAAGGACCGAGATAGCAAGAGTTTTATAATGTAGATGAGATATGTGAGATTGTAAGAATAAAGTCATTATCAGTTGTAAGCGGAACTAGTTGGGATTTGATACGATGTACTAAAAGTTAAGGCTGTGGCTTGTTTTCATACTTTAACCTGTTGCGATCCATGGTTATGGTAAGAAGGGTCTTTGCATATATTACTTTCATAAGCATGTATTTATATATTATGTGTATGTGTTGTGAACCCCAAACTTCTGAACCAGGTTTGGAGGGCGTCACAGGTTTGGTATCAGAGCTACAGGTTATAAGTCCCTAAAACAAGCCTAGATTTTCGGGAATGGGTAGAAGGTTAAGGTTAGTATTATAAAATAGAGAAATAGAACGTTGAGAGTTTGAGTGTGAATAAATAGTAGGTTTTAGGGTGATTTGTGATGAGATTCGAGATCCTTATCTAGCGACGCGATTTTTCAGATAGCGGCAATGGCAGATTCTTTTATTTCGGTACCATCTGATCACTCGGAGCCGTCAGTTGGAGGACCGTCAGCTAATCCATGCCCTGCTCGTCCACTGGTGTTAGCAATGTCACATCCAGTTGGGGCGATTGCACCTTTTCAAGTTCTTTTCTCATCCCTTGATGCGAGACTACCTATTCGAGAATTCCCCAACTGGATGTGACATGGCTATGAAGTAATAGCACCTATGAGGATGGATTCGAGAGCTACATCATATGGTGAATACACGAGATATTAAGAGGGGTAAGAAGAAACCTAGAGAGAGAATTTAGTTATTCCGAAGGATAGCTGCTACCAGGTTATATGGAGCTGCTAATGAATATGCCACCCATGATTATCTTATGAAGTAAGCTAGATGGATTTCGAAAGAAATTTGAGAAGATTGGAGATTGCGAGTTTTCTTGGAATTAGATGATGTTACGACTAAGCATGATATGTGTAAAAGTAATATAATCGACCTTGTGTTATAAAATAAATCTGATGATCGCTGAATATATTTGTTATACTTAGTAATTGTAAGAGATGATGATGGGAATATTACCAGTATGAAAGACCAGAAGTGAAGTTATGAATAAGATAGTATGTAACAGTAATTGGAGTTTTTGTCGATCAATGAAGGTAAAATAGACCCAATAAGGGGTAGAGGGTATATGGAAATGAATGGGCTGTTATCTGAATGTTTCCCTAATTTCATACTTGGTAGTGAAGGATGACAACCAACTCATATAATAAAGATAATCAGGTGTATGATTTTCAAATTTTAAACCGTTTTCAAAAAGAGATTTTCATAACAATATTTTTCTAAAAGTCCTTGGAACCCAACAAATTTTAAAACTTGGTTGTCAAACTACTACTTGAGTTATCGTTTGTCATAAGATTCAGATTATCCAGGAGAATACTTGTCCTAGAAGTTAGTATGGTACATTTAGTAGGCTGAGTGGACCCACTATTATGGAGAAGATTTGATTGTTCCTAGCAGAAGAGTGCAAATATTGTTCGATAAGTTTAACAACAGGACCAATGTACGGAAAAGCTGTTTATTCAAGTTCTGAGACGATTAGAGTTCGAAGAATATATCGATTCACGAGAAGTTGAGTACGAGCAAAGAAGATTAAGGAAATCTCCAGACTTTTTAAAGAAAGAATGTATTAGCAAGGGAGTGGATATGATCCGCAGTGTACGCGGAATTTGAAGTTGTGATTGTGAATCTCGTAAAGAATGCAAATAGGGTCGAATTATAGGACTGTTAAACGTGGAAGCATGACGCTAAAGATACAAGACCTAATAAAGGGGAAATTATCTTCATAATCAATTCAAGGAAGCCTTTCTAAGAACATTTTTTTTTAAGTTGATGATATATTACTCGGAATGAGACCTATTGGTTGGATAAGCGTTGAAACTGTAGACAGGTGTAATGTGTATGACAACCAATGATATTATTCTTTTCTATAAAACAATAGATATCCTTATGAATCTTGAATAAAGTATGAATTTCTTTCATGATCAGCTCTATGAGGTAATAAGAAAATTTTTGTAATCCTGTCAAAATTATTTTTCCTCTCAAGTCTTGTTTTCTGATTGAGACAATCAGTGTTATGATGTGACGCTTTGTCAAAATGATAAAGAGTCTGGTGGGACGCCACCTAATCATGTGTTGTATGCCATATAGTATGAAAGACTGGCCATCTTGAGTACAAATATGGTTGTCTCACTCATATCTAAGACATCATTCATTCTTTCTTCTTCGATTTTGATTTCTTCATTTATGAATCCTTCCGATTGTTTTCCTGCACTCTTATCCCTTACAAAAGTTTCCAATCAGAATCATATACATAAATTCCCTTCTTGTGTAAGGTCTATTCCTTGAATGTTTTAAAAGGAAAGTGAAATGAACCCGTGTAGCTGATGGAGTTATATGATAAGTGTGGACAATTGCAAGCCGATAAATGGTGGACATTTGCGTGTAGAGAAGAACCCTTATACCAACGACGTGGTTGTTACGAGGACATCAAATCAGAGACGAAAATTTGTATACATGATACGTTGCAAATATGAGATGTTGGCGTGACTTGAAGTAGTTAGCGAACCGTATGAGAAAATTAACTAGAGGAATAAGAAAGTAAAGTTGCGTATATTGGATAAGGCAAATGATTAATTGGACAGCAGAAGCGAATGGAGAAATATTTAGTAGTAACCAGATAATCAATTAAAATATTGTGAAGATGAAGCATACGTCAAGCATCTGGGAGATAATTGTCATGAAGATTTAAGATCGAGGAAATTCTAGTTACGAATAAACTTCAAAGGTGTTTTCCAAGGAACGGTTGGGTTTTCCTACTTAAGTAAATGAGTTGTGGTAAATCTGATGCTCGTAAATGAGCCAGTGAAAGAAGTTCAGTAAGAAAAGACATAAGGGGAGATGAAGATATGGTGATTCAACTAAAAGGATTTTTTTAAGAATGATGCTTCTAAGCCAAATGAATTCATTCAAAAGATTATTAGAGTGTTGGTTATGACCATGTGTTGGTTAACAGAAGTTGAACGAGTTAACGAATAAGAATAAGTGCATATTGTCAAGGATAGACGAATTGTTAATGAGAAAGCTTGAATTGAAATATGAACTAGATGAATTTTGGAATAATTGGTAATAGTACTCAGTAGTGACATTCGGTTATAATCAAAGGATATGAGAAATGATATAATATAATAAGAACTGTTCGCTATAATCTTAAGTTGAACTAAAATATGAGTTGTACTGGCTAGTATTTTATGTGATGGTGAAATGGTGAGTTTAAAAGATGGAAGTTGATTGGTCTACTTGTGAGTTGATTGTTGGTTGTTTGATTGATTGTTGGTATCCGTTTGAGTCCGACTGGTAGTCAATAATATAAAGGAGATGCTGCCCAAATTTTTAGAAAATATCCTACTTTTAATGATAGAAAGTATATTTCGTGTGTTATCAATATTCATGCTAATACTCCAAATGATTGTGATCTCGGTTCTTGAAAGAGGTTGTCACAGCCAATCCGACTATATATAATTGGTCTTTGATTTAATTTAGCTAGTCATCACTTGGTGCAATTGATCAATTAAATGAGTTAATTGGTTAATTTTACATTAATGGTCAGTTAGATGGAAATCGATTCCATTTAGATTAAGTCAAATTTTGATGTGACTTTCAAATCCGAAATCAAAGCAATGAGGAATTTGGGGGAGGTAAGGACACCAGTAGAGTTCAGAAGTTGCTGCAAGCGTGTAAGGCTTTAGTTGGATGAATATGCCCTTAGTAATGGATAAGAGAGATAGAAAGTTATTTGTATGGGCAGGAGAGAAGGATGTTTTTAGGAATAGAAAATTTAAAATAGAGCAAATAGCAAAGAGAAGGAAGGAAGGAAAGGGAGAAGGGAGGTGGAATAAAGAAGAAAGTAGTACCTGCAACAATATGGATTTTATTAGCCAATCAAAGAGATTCTATCATCTACAATAAAATTTTATCAAAGGGTGTCTTATTTCTAAATTGTTTTGATAATCATATAATAAATGATTTATCAAGTACTTCTGTTCTGGATAAATGGTGGGATACAGTTTTAGTTGTTTCTGATTGATATTGATACTTAGGTTGTTAAATATCAAAAATGGTATTAATAGAAATGAATGATGTTTACTTCAGTATGGGATGTTGTGAGAATCAAAGTTTATATTGATATCTAATTTGATATGACATCAAAATGAGTTATAATATCAGGAGTTCAGTTGTGAATGAGCTATGAGAATGAAGAATAAAAATAGGAAGGAAAGTGGAATCAAAAGGATGATAAAGAAACTTTATAGGTAAAATATGGGTAACATCAGGGACAGAAGTAAGGTGAAAAATTTAGGAAACATTGGTAAACTGAGATAGGGAAGGCACCCCAGGAGAACGATCAAGTACCGAAGGCTAAAAGAAGATATCTAGTGACTAGACATGAAGAGGAAATGGGAGGAAATATGTGAATGAATGTTATGCCGACCTAAGAGTTAAGGCGGGGCATCAAAGACTAGATGAATATATTTTTTTCCAGGAAACGTCATAGTGAAGTCACCTGAGAACCAAAGTTTGTTCAATAAGTAGGTTAGTTGCTGCTTCAAGAGATGGTGGTACGTCGTCAGATCCAGAAATTGATTGTAAACGATTGATATTACTTGATTTGAGATTTGACAGGAGTATTCAGAATACGATGAAATTATGTCGAACCAGAATAGTATATACCACTCCTAGATGAACAAACAGTAAGTAAGGAATAACTAAAAGATAGGAATTTGGCTACGATAACTCAAGGGATTCAACCTACTCCGAAAATATGATACGAAACATAGATGTCAAAGAGGACTTTCTGATAGTATGGCATAAAGGAAGAATAAGTGTTATATGTGACTGGACATCAAGGAAGAGCATTGTAGTCAGTTCGTATGAGAACTCCCTAAAACCAAAAATGATAATATGGATTAGAATAAGCGGGTGATGCCTCCAGATTAGTATACTTTCTTCTAAGTAGTAAGAGAATTTCGCTCGGCAAATCTACTCGATTGTGATTCAAGGAAATTAAGGTATGATGTTACGGCTGTGCGCCAATCGTATCCAGTCGAGATTTTCTCGTTAATTTTTAACTCTAATGTAATTTTGAGAATGTCATAAATCGAATACGCCATGGTTTTAGTATATCGTTCACAGATGGACGAGAAGATTAAGAGAACGATTAAAGAGCCTCAGATACGGTTGGAAGCGATTACAAACTAGGTGAATTAAATAGAGAAACATGTGGGAATGAGATTCAGCTACCAGTAACTATTGGAAAAATTCTTGAGCACGAATTTCTAGAATTAGATGAAAAGAAAATTAATAGATGTTATGCTGGTCCTTTTGGTAACAGTAAAATAGAGAAGATAAGTGTAAGTTAGTTGGCTTCACTGCCACATGTATACATGGTTCATAGGGTGTTTATATGTGTATAATCACGAAAAGTAATTAAGCCCCATTATATATAAAATGGAGACTTGAGTTAAGTTATAGGAGCAACTAACAGAATATGAGGTCAGCAAGAGGGTGTTGAGTAATGGGTAATACTGCGAGTAAAAGTTTTATGAAAAGTTGTAAGGTTGAGAGGTCAACTTGAGAAAAAGGAAGTGAGATACTGGAATATATCATTATTTGATACTTAGTGCGATTCTGAGAACATAATCCTTTTAGGGGGGGATGTAATATCCGGGACATGACGTGTTATTATTTTTTATCAATAAATGATTATTATGTGATCATTATGTGATTTTTTGGTGAATTATTTGATGATTGGTGATATTATTTGAATGTTCATATGTGGTAAAGTCTAGGTATGTTAATTTTATTATGTCAAGAATAAAATATAGAGAATTAAGGTATTTTTCTAGTAATTTTTGGAGTGTTATCTGATTTTATATTGATTTATGAATTTATTAATTATTTTATGAATAATTACAAAATCATTTTCTAAAGCCGGGAATCGTCCAACCTTAACCGTTTTTACATTTTTACAACGCGAAACTCTTCCGAAAACTCCTTCCTAACCTAATCTGGTAATTCCAAACATTTTCCATGTTTTGACTTTTTCGATCCGGATTACGGTTTGACCCGTGCGCGTCCCGACGCGATATTTTCGATACGATAACTTTTTTCGATAACATTATCTTCGTACAAAGTATATTAAAGGAATATTCCAAAGCATATTCAGGGAGTATTCTATCCAAAAGTATATTCAAGGAATATTCCAAAGCATATTCAAGGAATATTATATCCAAAAGTATATTCAAGGAATATTCCAAAGTATATTCAAGGAATATTTTCCAAGATTTGCTCTATAAATAGCCCTTTTTGTAGTTTTATTTCGCGCATATAATTATTTCACCAGTAAAATATAATTATCCAGAGAAAGTAGTAAGTGTTCTTCGTGTTCTTCATAATTAAACCGCGATTCGAAGGTGTTATCGAACTCCGATTCGGGCGTGCTATATATTAAAACGAAGCTCTCGAAATCCTCTTTCTCAATCCACCATCTGTTTTTGCCCAAAAATCAAGATATTTTTCTGATTTAATTATTTGAATTCGAATTAATTATGAATTAAATTATGAATTTTTGTTCTTGATGTTTTTGATATGATTTGATGGCATAATCATGTAGATCTTTTCTTCCTGTTCAATTTGGTATATTATATGTTAAAAATCAAGTTCAATAACATTTGGAAAAATTGGTTTGAACTTTGAATTTGAGTGTTCTTGGTGTTCTTGAAGAAATCCACCGGAAAACTCATGTTTTTGGCCGGACTTTTAATTCATTAAATCTGGGAATATGTAATTTATATCAATGGATAGATCGTGTCAAGGGGATTCGAATGGTGGTGTCCGTGTTAATGGGGGATGCCGGAAGGAATCACCGAAATCTGGGGAAGCTCGCCGGCGGCGAAACTTTACCCCCGTTTTCTGGCCATTTGGTTGTGTTTCTGGAAATTGCAAGGCCACCATCGAGTTCCTGCTAAAAAGAGGGCTATTCGGTGAAATCTTGGGAACCAAATAATCTTGCTGGAATAGCTTGGCTCGCCGGCAATGACGGTCGTCCGGCAAGAGACGAAGGAGAAGATGCCAAACTTCAGTTTGGTCACCGACTTCTTTAATTTTTTTTTCATTTTGAACCTTAACCTTTTACATGTTTTCATTTTAGCCCCTGTTATTTAAAATTATTTTAAAAATGATTTGTTTATTATTTTAAAAATCAGAAAAATGTTTATTTATTTATTTTAATTTCAAAATTGTTTTTAATTATTTATTTATTCAAAAATAAATCTGATTTATTTTATTAATTAATTTTAATTAGTTTTTAATTATTTAATTAATCAATTAATTTAATATTAATTGATTGATTAATTTAATTAATTATTAATTGATTTTAATTAATTTAATAATTATATTTAATTATTTAAAATTGATTTAAAATTTCCGAAAAATAGTTTGGAGCTTTAAAATATTATTTTAAATTATTTTCAAGACTCGATAATTATTATAAATGATATTAAAGTCAAATTTGGGTGTTCGAACCCTATTATTTAATTAATAAATGATTCGGAGTCCAATTTTAATTCCGAAAAATGTTTAAAATTCGTATTAAATACGTGGAAAATCATTTTGACACCGAATCTTCTTTGAAAAATTATTTCGATTTAATACCTTACGTGCTATGTGTTATATGTGACCTGATTGCTGTATAAAATGATTGTTTGTGCATTGTTTGACTGTTTTTTGCTGTTACTTTCAATCCGTTAATCGGATTTGGGTAAAACGAAGGGTAGATAAAAGCTTATGACAGTTGTGTGACGATTAGAATAGTATGAGATGGAGTATTGATAGATGATTGTGATGCCTAGCAGAGTAAGCGAGGCCTAAAAAGAGAAAGTCAATGGTCCGTAGAATTGAAGCATAGAAAGAGAAGGCAAGTGATTGACGAATAGAAGCAAGGCATAGAAAAAGAAGAAAAGTGATTGATGAGTAAAACTGTTAGAGGAGTACAAGTAAAGTTGGAAATCATCTATGATAATTCAAGTCTTTCTGAACCTTTCTTCGAGATATAATGCGATTATTTCTGAACTTTCTCATAACATGTTGCTATTATTTAAAATAAATCTTGTTTTATATTACAAGCGCTTTAAACTATTCAACCTTGAACCCTGATTCTTATTGATCTTGGCCCATAAGCCGTATTCTTCATAAACCATTGATTGTTGAATTCTCAGATACGAGCCAGATATATACTATACTACTCCACAAATACATATACACCATAAACCAAGTGTTTCAACAGAATTTCCTGAGCACGCAAAAACTTATACACCCTAGAATACCCTAACACATCAAAGATCAACACCCTATTTTACCATTGAACCATTGTTCTTCCGATACTTGATTCTTCATCAGGCTTGAAGCCGTTCTTTATACTTACACCTTGATATACCCTAGTGATACCTGTGAAATGTTTTATGCTCTGAGATAAATGCTTTATCAATGTTGATTATGATTCTGTTTTATTGAATTGCAATGGTTATCCTATTGAACTGTTTTAGAATTGGATGGTTTTATAAATATGGACCATATTCGTGGTCAGACCAGATTCGTGGTCATATTAGGCCAATGCATGCCTTGGATCCCGTATATAGAGCAAAGTCGGGAGCCTTGCTCGGGGTTAGTGCCTATCTGATCAGCAGCCTAACCTTGGTTTTTAAAAATGAAAAGGATATCCAATTCTATTCATTGCTTATTTAGAAACTTGATTCTTATGAATCGTCTCAACTGATCATTGTTGAACCTCAGTTATTGCTATTATGACTTGCTGAGCTAGTTAGCTCACTCTTGCAAATCTGTTTATGTTATTTTACAGTTTAAAAGGAAATTATTAGTAACGAGTATTCCCAGTCCAGTGTGCGAGCTAGGATTCCAGGATAAGAAGGACCGAGTTAGCAGGAGTTTTATAATGTAGATGAGATATGTAAGATTGTAAGAATGATGTCATTATCAGTTGTAAGCGGAACTAGTTGGGATTTGGTATGATGTAATAAAAGTTAAGGATGTGGCTTGTTTTCATACTTTAACCTGTTGCGATCCATGGTTATGGTAAGAAGGGTCTTTGCATATATTACTTTCATAAGCATGTATTTATATATTGTGTGTGTGTGTTGTGAACCCCAAACTTCTGACCCGGGTTGGAGGGCGTCACATCTAACATAGGTTATTTTGACCCTGTAGGTTCTAGTCGAAAAACCGAAAGTAGACGTTGGACTAAAGATGACCTAGTAGTCAGTCGACGAGCTCAGTAGAGTTTCAACAGAAAAACCTGAGTGTCGAAGGCGAATCCAATATGATCTAGTGGTTTGACGTTAAAGCCTGAGCGTTAGAATCAGCTCAAAGTCGATCAGTAATAGTTGTAAAGCCCTGCAAGACAAGTACTTCTAAACTTTGTTTGAGATGTAATGTAAATATTTCTAAATTCTCTCGTGACATATTATTAAGTATTCAAATAGCTCTGTTTTATATCGAAAGTGCTTTGAATCCTTCAGCCTTGAACCTGAGCCACATCATTTGATTTTTGAGCCGTAAACCTCATTCATTGTGAACCATATCTTGTTGGTTTACCAGATACTAAACCACACATATACGATACTACTCCACAAATATATATACCCATCATATAGCAAATACTGGAACATAATTGTTTGAACCTACATAAACTTTTATACTCAACCATACGTCGTGAAATCAAAGAACTAAACCTTATAAAATCATTGTTCCTCTAATACCCGATTATCCTACAGGCTGAAGGCTATTTCTTTTATATACCTTGACATACCCTCGTGGTACCCATGAATTTTCACCATACTCTTATACAAATGTTTTATTGTTGTTAATTATGATCTTTATTTATTGAGTTATATTATTTATCCTATTGAACTGCTTTAGAATTTGATAGTTTTCTTTATGTGGACCAGATTCGTGGTCAGACCAGATTCGTGGTCGAATTAGGCCAATGTGTGCCTTGGATCCAGTTCGTAGAGTAGAGCTGTGTGCCTTACTCGGGGTTAGTGTGTAACTGATCAACAGCATAACCTTGGTTTTAAAATTTAAAATGAATATCCAATTCTAATGATTAGTTAAAAAGAAACTTGATTCCTCTGAATCATCTCGTTTGATCATTGTTTAACCTCAGTTATCGATATTATGACTTGCTGAGCTAGTTAGCTCACTCTTGCGAATTTTTTAATTTTTTTATATTATACAGTTAAAAAGGATATGGATGATAGTGAAGTCCCTCAGTCCAAAGTGCGAGCTAGGATTCCAGTTTGAGTTGGATCGAGCTAGCAGGAGCTTCATATGGTAGTGAGATAATAAGATCGTAAATTGTAAGTTAAATTAGTTGGGATTTGGTACGTGTAATAAAAGTTAAGGTTGTGGCTTTTTTTCATACTTTAACCTGTTGCGATCCGTGGTTATGTAAAGCAGGGTCTGGAAAATAATATTTCATATATACAGGTTTATATATATTATGTATGTGTTGCGCCACAGGTTGGTATCAGAGTTACAGGTTATAAGTCACTGAAACAAGCCTAGATTGTCGGGATTGGGTAGAGGGTTAGGATTAAGAATAGGAAATAGAAAGATAAGATGTTGTGAGGTTGAGTGTGACTGTGTAGTATGTCTCCAGCACGGTTTGTGTTGCGATTTGGGATTCTTAGCTTGTGACATGATTTCCAGATAACGGCAATGGCAGATCCTGTTTTCCATGTATCATATGATCATTCAGAGCCTTCTGTTCAAGGATCATCATTTTCTCCCAGATTTGATTCGCACCTTGTTTTTTTTCATCTGTATTACTGGTATTACCTTCTGCTATAATAGCTTTACCCTTTCAAGCTATTCTACACTATTCTACTATCTCTTGATACGAAACTACCTATTTAAGAACCTCCATCTGTTTATTCTTATTTTACTGGACATTCGGTTGTGAGTGTATCTCTTTAGTTTACCCTACATCCTGTTCTATACCCTCAGATTAAAACTTGTCCTATGAAGCAACAGTACCTACGAGGATGGATTCGAGGGTTACTATAAATGGTGAGTACTTGAGATATAAATAAAGGTGAGAAGAATTTTAGAAAGAAGATTCAAGTGTTCCGGAGGATAGCTGTTATCAGGTTAAAAGAAGCCATTAGTAATTAGGCCACCCATAACTAGCTTGTGGAATGGATTAGATAAGTATTGAAAAGAGAGAGTTAGAGGATATTATGGATCCAAAGTTTTCTTGAAGTTAGATAGTGGTGTTATGATGATATGATATTTCTATAGTAACAAGGTCATGTGACATTAGCCGACTTCTTGACTATTGGATAGTCTGTTCCACTTAATGATTACAAAGTTGATAACGAGAGTATTACCAGTATGAAAGCCTTGATGTGAAGCTACGAATAAGATAACATGCAATGACAATTGAAGTTTTCGTCGATTAAGGAAGGCAAATGGACACGATAAAGGAAAAAAAGGTAGATTGAAGTGAATGGACCTTTATGTGATTGTTTCTTTAATTTAGTACCTTGTGATAGGTAGGAAGGGTAACAACCAACTCATATAGTAAGGACAACCAGATTTGTGATTTTCAAAAATTTTAAACAAGTTTTCGAAAAAGAATTTTCCTTACAAAATTCCTAAAAGCCTTTTTGAATAAAATGAGTTTTAAACATTGGTTGTCAAGTTACTACTTGAGTTTCTTGTTTGCTAAAAGACCTGGATCACCTGGAAGGATGCTTGTTTAAGACTTAGTATTGTTAATTCAGAGAACAAAGTAACCCGTGATTATGAAGAAGTTGATTATTCCTAACGGTAAGGTGCAAATATTGTTTGACAAGGTTAATAACAGAATCCGCGTACGGAGTAATTATTCATCCAGTTGCAGAGACCATTAAAGTTTAAAGAATTCATTGATTTAAAAGGAGCCTGTGCGTGATCAAAGAAGATTGGGAAGATTTCCAGACTTTTCTAAAAGAAGAATATTATTAACAAAAGGATCTTTATGTTGAATGATTCATGGTTATTCTAAATTAAAAAGAGGAAACTCGAAGTTATCTGGTAGGAACGTCATTATGATCGAATTGTTAAAGTATTATACGTGTATGTGTGATATTAAAGACGCAAGACCTAACAAGTAAGAATATACCATAATGCTTAATTTGTGAAGGCATTTCAGCATACTTTCTAAAGTTGATATATGACACAATTGGGATATGATCGAACAAGCTCGAAAGATGAATACTAGTGAAATGTGGATTGTGACTGTAACACCCCCAAATCCGGGGTCGGGGATCCGGGTTGTCACGAGTTCCATTTCCCTTAATAACACCCAATCTTAATAAACAATCAACTACTCTGTACTGTGACCCCACAATAAATACACACACCACAAGTTATAGTCTCAGAGATGAATATCCAAAAATAACGCGAGTCATTTTATTCCAAAATTATATGCCATTACACCTTAAAAGGGTTTCTGAATAGATTTACATTTCTTTGCCATTATTACAATTCATAAATATATATAAATCTGGTACATCAAAAGTTGAAGCCTAGCCTATTGGTAGTTCCTACCTCAGCTACAGTGACATCAATGCCTATAGGAAACTGCGGAACGTTTTCTATCCACTCGCGAATTGGGAGCTTGGTCCTATTCATCTTTTCTATCTGTTGTTGTGTGATGAAAGAAGAAAGCAAGGGTGAGCAGCAAGCCCACCAAAATAATATGTATAATGATTTACAATATATGAGCCTTCTCATAGTACTCATGAAAGTCTTGGTCAAAAGAAATGAACCAAGTTTGATATCTTAATACGATGAAGTCGCAAAATATTCAGTATATATATATATATACTTTTCACAATCTTTGAAATCCCCTGACATGTATAATATACACAGAGTTCCAGTTTATATCTGTATAAAAATATCGTTGCAAGGTGATCTCATATATTTAACCTTGTCTCAATGTTTTTCCGAAAATCTTTGACATGCACAAGATAATCATTTACTAGATATAAGTTTAAAAGATGAAGTTACAAGATACTCCAATATACTTATATCCGAATACTACTTTAACTACCACCGTTCAAGTTATAATCAGTTTCAAAAGTTCATCACCCAGATGAGACTACAAGATAAGACTTGAATAGATTCAATCCTTGAAATATCATTATAAATAATGAAGTTATGAGATGCTTCATTAAGTCCCGATATATAAATATATTCATATATATCTCCCATACATTTCCTGAAAATCTTTGTCATGTAAAGTATGAACATAGTTGCAATATCCAATAAATTTGGAAAGGAAATAATTTTGGCATAAACCCGATATCTTGCTGATCAGGCAAAGATACCAATAAGTAACCTTTTCTACTAGTAGATGGATGAATCCCCCACCGGTCATCACCCTGGCCACATAAGGACCTTGTGCTGGACCGCCACCCGGCCTCTTACGCGTTGATGGACTGCCACCCAGCCACTTACACTTTGATAGACCGTACCCTCGCCTGTCGCTTATGCCGACTCAATTAGATGGACTTACTTCCCGAACGTTGGGCAAGTAATCAAATTGTTTTCTCAAAATAGCAACCACATTGCGAATGTAAAATACACCACAGAGCCGGATTCCCCAGGTTTTGAGCGAGTATTTAAATCCCCTTTAAAAAGGAAGATCTTAAATATATAAAAATGAGTTTTGGGATCCGCTCTAACTTTTAAAAATCATTTTAAAGACTCGAAAACACTTTAAAGAGTGTTTGGAATAATGTTGATTTAATAAAGTAAATCAGTCCCGATATATTAGAAAATATCTGAATATTATTAAATAATATTCCCATAAGGATAATCTCTATATAAATAACTTGAAGTAGAAGTTGTAAAACTTATACTTGAAATGAGTATTAAATAACCAAAGATATACTTATACGAAAGTACTATCTTTATTTGAATAATCAAAAATAAGTTTGATTATCGACACCTCATTCTTTAATAAAATAAAGAATATATTTCAGTAAATAATCGGAGTCATAGATCCTCAAATGAATATTCAAATAATATTCATTAAATAATATAAACTGAGTCATAAGCCCTCGAATGAATATTCAAATAATATTCAAATAATAAAATAAACTGAGTCATAAGCCCTCGAATGAATATTCAAAATAATATTCATTAAATCAAATAAAAGGAGTCATAAGTACTCGAATGAATATTCGAAATAATATTCATTAAATAAAATTAAAGGAGTCATAAGTCCTCAGAAGAATATTCAAGTAATATTCATTAAATAAAATAAAAGTTATCGAATAAACCTTATTCGATTAATAGTTTTGAAAACTATAACAATATGTATAGATATATATATATTTAAATATATATATATATATTTAAATATATATATATATATAATATACTCGGGAACATCGACTCCCGGTTTTAGAAAATGTTCACCTTTGGGTCCCCTATACTAAGGGTATACACAACTACTGCTTATCTCTAGCATAGGTATTATGCAAATAATAAGCATTTGAACCAACAGATATATAAATCATGAATACGGAACATGCATGCATATATACCATATCACATGCTACAATATATCGCAAGAATTTGCTAATAACAAATATGCATTTATCACAAGATCATGCATATACACATATACATCACAACAACAGTTATACGGGTAGAAAACTTGCCTGAGTGCTCCCGGATAGACTTAAGCTTAGAGTGGGTCCGATAACCTATGAACAACAACATAAGTCGGAATTAAACCCCGGTCGCTTAAGAAACTAGACTTTAACCATTTAGAGTCCTAACGTTCGCTTTCGCGCTTAACGATTTACTTAAGTCGCTCGAGTACCCTCGGCTCCACCATTTTTAATAAATTAACCATTAAGGGTTTTAAGGCGATTCTTTCGCGAGTACCTTACCAACTGCCTAATCCACTTTAAATAATTGTTTCATACCCCAATTAGTCATTTAAATCCTTAACCAAGGTTTCAATGTAAGGCGAGGGGTAATGGTTCGGTCGCGAAACGTCGTTACTTAAAACGGTCGTTTCTCCTAAACCGTACATCGGATTCAAGCGTACCACATATCAAAACGAAGTTCGTAACATGAAATATCTAAAAATGGCAATGGTCAAAACCTAACAGTGATTTCACGGGTCCTGAAGTTAGGAACAAAAACAGTCTAAGGAAAATTGGGCATTACGACGGCTATAACTTAGCGATTCCCAAAATTTTATCAAATCCATTCAACACCAAACCACCATCAATCAATCCCAATACAACCATATGACAATATCACTCATCCACCACTTTAAACCATTTAAACAAAGCCCAAATCATGCCATGAACCATCAAGAACAACTAGTGCTACTCTTAACTCCCAAAATCAACAAAAGCACTTAACAACTAAGATCTCAACATGACAAAACAACTACTACACTTAATCTATCATTCCATCATCATAATCATTTATATCAAACAATCTTAATACTAAGATCATGAAGAGTTATACCTTCCTTGAAGCTTTTAATCAATGAAAGATCCTTGGAATGTCCATGGAAGCCTTAATATATGCTTAAGCTACCTTGACCTTGCAAATAAAATCAAGAATCAAAAATTTGTTCTTGAAAGTTACTATTCACCCTAAACTAAAATGATTTGTTTGAGATAGAAAACCTTTGATTCAAGCACTCATACTACTTGCTCTTCTTAGTTATGAAATATAGGATCCAAAGAAACAAACCTAATAATTTTCCATAAAGTATAACTTGTGTTTTGAATTTCTAATTCACCATTTTGGTGAAAAATTCGAAATGAAGAAGATGAAAAGGGGGGGGGGAGAGAAGCTTGCTATGTTTTATTGATCTTTGTGCATAAAAGGCTTGGTTGATATCCTTTTGTTTTGTTAATTACCTTTTAACCATGGTAAAATTTGTGTGGCTTGAAATCAACCACAATACCTTCCCTTTGGTCATGCTTATGTCATCCTCCTATGTCATCTTCCTACACTTGTCATCTTCTTGTTGGTGTGGTGACATCATCATCATTAACCTCTTTGATTAGCTCTTAATTACTTGGCTAATGACCGCTGATCTGTTATACGGTTCGCTTAACTTTCGTTCTCGTTTATCGTTTGAGGGATCATACCCGGGATCTTATTACTTGGGTTTCCTTAACCTTTCTCAATACATCATACTCCTTTTATGATCCTCTCTTATAATCCTTGAATTTAAATCCTTTTTATCCTGTTACATTATACTCAATTCTTTCGGTATCTGGTGGATTTTCGGGAAAAATCAAAGTGTTCGAATTTGGATTCTGACGATCTTTACATACACTTATATACCATATAGAGTATTAATAAGATCTCAGAATATCAATAAAAGAACCCCTACATAGTGTGGCATGAAAAGTTTTCTCATTCAGCATAATCAGCAAAATCACTATTCATAAGGGTTACAAAAAGTCCAAATTTTTGGGGTTATTACAGTCTCCCCTCCTTAAAAGGATTCCATCCCGGAATCAGATAGAAAACAGTTGGGGATGCTTTTCTAGCATTGGGCCTTCTAACTCTCAAGTCAATTTTCCCACATTATAGTTCTACCACCAACTCTGACTAGTTTTATAACCCTTCTCCTAAGTACTTGTTCCTTTTCAATCTATAACCCTTCCTGGTTGCTCCATATAGGTTACGTTTGGTTGCATGCCTATGCGCTCATATGCCCCTATTTGTCTGGCATCCAGATTACACTTCCTTAACATTGATACGTGGAACACGTTATGAACTTGCTACAGGTTCGGGGGTAGGGCTAGCTCATATGCTAACTTCCCAATATGTCTTAATATCTCCAAGGGTCCAACAATTTGTGGACTTAGCTTTCCTTTCTTTCCGAACCTCATCAATCCTTTCCAAGGGATACCTTTAACATCACTAGGTCCCCTATTTCATACTCTTTGTCCTTTCGAGTCAAATCAGCATACCTCTTATGTCCATCTTGGGTTACTACCAGTCGTCCTCTGATTAGATCTATTATATCCCTGGTCCTTTGGACTACTGCGGGTCCGAGCATCTTGCGCTCTACAACTTCATCCTAACATAAGGGAGATCGACATTGTCTTCCCTCAAGGATCTCATATGGCGACAACTCGATAATGACATATGATCTATTGTCATAAGAAAACTCAATCCGTGTTAAGTGATCATTCCATTTTCTTTCAAGTCTATTGCACAGACTCTCATTATAGCTTTTAGCATTAGAGCTTTTGCTTCTCAATACCCATTCTTTTCCAGTTCGTAGTCATTACTATCTTCCGTACATAATACTATACTGGTTACACTTTTGCTCGTTAGCATTCTATAACCTTTTAATAACCACGTCAACCTTAGTATCACGAACATGTTAGATTCAGAATACCACCGCACTGATACTACTCCTTTCTAGCTGCTTCTATCTTTGAAAGCTTGATCCATCATATAGAAGTAAAAGAATTTATTGAGAGATCACTATGATCATGAACACTTGTTATATCGCATAGTTAGTACAGAAGGTGGCCAGCCTTTAGTACTTGACAAGCAATTAAACAACATGTGGTATCCTACTAGGCTTCTAACACACAAATAGATAGTCATTCGGCAATACCTCCCCTTCTGGAAGGGTTGTTCTTCTCAGCTTACATGAAATGAAAAGGAGAGAAAAGAACGAATTGAAGAGAATTATATATATATATATATAAAATATACTGCCATAAAATATATGGCTTGGAATCTACCTCTGAACTATAGAGGTTTGTCATAGGAGAACAAAACATATATGTATATATATCAACATCAGGTATTATAGCATCATATTTCACATGCCTAAATATTTTTGCTATTCCGTCCATCATTCTATGGACCCATGCTCTTGCACGAGCTTATACACAATCACCTTTGAAACTCCCTCGACATCGAATCTGGATTTCATTCTAAACATCATCGTTACTAGAATTCTATGCTTGCATAACAACCTTCCTCATATAGTAATACGACTCTCTATTGATAAGAAGGAATAAGTATTCAATAGGTAGATAATCGACTTAATTAGTCTATCAATGATAACTTATACACCACCGCGACCCGATTAGTGGTACTCAATCTCAATATCCATTACAATACAACTATCACGGTTGTAATCGGCTCATTATTCAAAGAATCGTTGATGTATTACCATAGTCCACCACTGACCTACTATAGTCATTCATTTTCCTCGAAATCTTAATAGCTAACCATACAGAGTCCATACATGTCGTATCAAATTCTTCTAAGGAGGTAACATAATCACCATTCATGATTCATGAAGAATACTCCTGATCCTGACGTACATTCATGACATGAAGCAGATAAAATTGCAGAAGAGTTTCAATCAAAGCAACGATAGCAGGTTAATACCATTCTTAATCATATGCCTTCAATAGAAGACTTAACTCAAAGGTTCATCTAGTCCTTTTTGAAACATGGTCCTGGCTTATCTCAAGATAGTATCTTCTGAGATAGATAGCCCGCTCATGGCGATTACATGAATTAAACCTTTACCAATTACTATTACGGTTGGGTATTGCACAGTCATCAGAAGGAATGTCAATCTTCCAAACCATAATACAACCTTCATAGCTTTAACCATCATCACTGTATTCCTTTGGCACAAGCGCCTATAATTATCCTCTTACCTTTAAAGTGTCGGCCACCTCTTTGGCCTTTCCTGATAGTAAAATTTCCTTACAGTCAATGTCATTTTAACCACCTCCAAATAAATTTTCTACCTCATTTCAATCACAGCTTATGTGAAGATGTTTTCCTTAAAATCTGATGAGTAAAAAAAATATCACCATTTTTCCATAAGTTATTGCCTCAGTCTTTAGAGGTTAATCACTGTCACGACTGACTCTCAATCATACTTAGAACATCTTTTATCTTAAGTCCTAATTGCCCTGAACAATTTCGACCATTACTGGTCCGATCCATACTTTCTCGTGGTTTAACACGTGCCCCACTTGGCATCGTTATAATTACGTCACATTTCCTTTATCAACATTTTTATTCTTGAGAATTTTGAATATTACCTTTCTCCTTGTAAAACCTCTAAGGTTATCCTTGAATCGTTCCTCCTGTATTCCCTAGATACAGGGCATATCAAGATACCATTTATTAATACCAGAATCATTGTCTATATACTTCTGAAAAAAAATTCTCCACTGATTCTTAAAGGTTGTTATTACCTTAATCCTTTCCAATTCATACTGTCAAAACTCATACTATCCCTATTAAGGGTGAAATGCCAACCTTCGTGCATTTCCCTATGGTTCATCTCAAGTTATCGAAGTTATATCCTTAATCCCACCTTTAAAAAGGTACTTGCATCCTTCCATGGATTAATCAAGTTATATATCCTTGATAGATTATCTTATTCATCATTCCCACCTCGATAGTCTATACCTAATTTCATAATAGCATCCTTATTCAAATTGAGGTCAATCCATATGGCCTCCAAAAGATAACAATGGTCATCCGCTTTTCTTTCCTGATTTGGTAATGATAACATGGATGTTCTGGAAGATATTGGTCATGTTCAACGTGAACCTCTTCTTAATAATTCCTTATTTACTTTTGTTGTTTATCTCAACAGTCACCTCAATGTTGGGATATCTTTCATACCTGGCGTCTCCCTTTCTGGGTATCGAGCCACCGGTCTTACACTTCACATTCTTGAAGGTCACTTCCTTCATCCAATGTTCCTAATTTCTTACTTCCTTGTCTCCTCAGTCTATCCGCGTCTCATTATTTATCCTTCGAATTATCTCAAGGTTTCCTCGAATCCTCCCAACTTACAGGGGATAAAATATATGTATCTCTTATGCCTTCAACCATCAATTTTAACTCCTGGTGAATCACCCTCATCCTGACGAATACATAATTTTTTATTTCTATTGCTACGAGTCTTTAGGGTTTCCTCATACCCAACTCCCTTATCATACCTCAAACTCTATTGCCTTTATATTCCTTTCCACTTCAGTTTCTTTTTATTTTCCTTTTTCTTATCATTATTTCATGAACCAACACAACATAAGCATTGATTTTAAACATCCCGTCATTCTGGATTCGTGTCCTCAGAACGAACCTTGATAACTTTTACAACTTAGATTCATAATTCATCATACTCGTCTGCCTTTGTTCTGGCTCTAAAGCTTTTATACTATCTCCATAACCTTGGGAAGTACTTTCCTGAAAACAATTGACTGAACTTAAATCAGTTTATTATAATCTCTTGCTCTGTGCCTTCCTTGGCCTTTCACCAGCGGGTGGCCTCTCTCTTAGGAGGGTAAGTGACAAAATAGTCTTTTATGATTCGTTAATCATTTAGAATTTCAAATGATTCCTATATTTCCTTTAGCCAGGCTCTTGCCTCGACTGGGTCAACCTGTTCCTTGGAACTCTGAGAGCTTAGCGATTTAAAGGTCACGAAAGAATTTCCTACCGCATTATTTCCTCAAGGTGGTGGTTGGGGATAATAGTCTAAGTTCTTTTTAGACAGGTCCATGAATTGCAGTATAGGAGTACCGTCTCGGGTCTCCTTTCCTTACTCGACTTTCTGTTTCCTTAGTATGAAATGTTTCATCCTTCTCCCATACTTGGGGTTATCTTATACGTTAAAATCCTCATTTTCCACATCATTATGTTATGGGTTCCTTCTATCTTGATGGCGTCCTCCCTGACTATCACATTCAGGGTTTGCCCTAAATCTTATTCCTTGAACTATGACTTTCATCTAAGATCTCCTCTTTAAGCTCTTGAACATTTGGAACCCAAATTCTATAGGAATACCTCATTATTCCCTTATCATCTTTCTCGGTATTAATCTCTTATCTATTTGTTGGCTTTCTGCCTTCATTCATCACTTTTTCTGGCACAATATGTTCTTTTCCAATAATTCGGGTTGTATTGCAATCTCAACCAGTTTTTCGGTACCGGCTCCGGTTACCTTCACTTCTATTTCTATTTTCTCAAAATCTCTTATAAACTCTCCCAAAGACATTATTATCTTGAGTCTCTCCTTTTTACTAAGGGCATCAGCCACCACATTGGCTTTCCCCAAATGATAAATAATCTCCCAATCATAATTCTTGATTAGCTCTAACCGCCTCATCTGGCGTATGTTGAGCTCTTTCTGCATGAAAATGCACTAGAGCACTTATGGCTTGTGTAAATCTCGCACTTCTCTCCATACAAGTAGTGCCTCCAATATTTAGGGCAAAACTATTGCCATGAGCCCAAGCTCATGGGTGGGGATATCGAATTTTATATTCCCTTAATTGTCTTAACGCGTACGCGATTACCTTGTTGTGCTGTATAAGAAGCACCCTAATTCCTTATGCGAAGCGTCACTACACATCACAAAATCTCCTTTTCCATCCGGCAACGCCATCATAGGGGCCGTCACCAATCTTTGCTTCAGTTCTTGAAAGTTGTTCTCATATTTCTCTGTCCATTCAAACTTCTCAGTCTTACGAGTAAGCCGCGTTAAAGGGGGCGACTATCTTTACAAACTTGAATGAACCTCCAGTAGTGACCGACCAATCCTACCTCTGGTAGTCGACCTAACCATGGTCATCGATTCATCAGTGGTCCTTTATTCATTCTTGTCAGGATCCTCCATGGGATCCTCCTCAGCAACTATCCCTTCTAGGACAACATCCTCAACCGCTACATCCTCAATATGAATCTCATCCGGTCTCTCATTAGGGTACTCTATCGGATTCACAATTTGATCTCCAACTTGTAATAAAACATCCTCATGCTGATGCTCCTGAACCTCAGGGTTCGGTGCCCCGCTGCCCTATACGAGAACGAACTATGTTACTCTCACGATATTTATAAGGGTTCCCGTAAGGGTTTTAATTGTCCGTACTACGTTAGGTAGTTCGACTATGAACTTGGCAAGAGTTCTTATTTTCTTAGTGAACTTATTATCTTAACGTCACATCATCTCTGAGGTTTATAACGCTTAGCTCTGATACCACTTCTGTAACACCCCCAAATCTGGGGTCGGGGATCCGGGTTGTCACGAGTTCCATTTCCCTTAATAACACCCAATCTTAATAAACAATCAACTACTCTGTACTGTGACCCCATAATAAACACACACACCACAAGTTATAGTCTCAGAGATGAATATCCAAAAATAACGTGAGTCATTTTATTCCAAAATTATATGCCATTACACCTTAAAAGGGTTTCTGAATAGATTTACATTTCTTTGCCATTATTTCAATTCATAAATATACATAAATCTGGTAAATCAAAAGTTGAAGCCTAGCCTATTGGTAGTTCCTACCTCAGCTACAGTGACATCAATGTCTATAGGAAACTGCGGAACGTTTCCTATCCGCTCGCGAATTGGGAGCTTGGTCCTGTTCATCTTTTCTATCTGTTGTTGTGTGATGAAAGAAGAAAGCAAGGGTGAGCAGCAAGCCCACCAAAATAATATGTATAATGATTTACAATATATGAGCCTTCTCATAGTACTCATGAAAGTCTTTGTCAAAAGAAATGAACCAAGTTTGATATCTTAATGCGATGAAGTTGCAAAATATTCAGTATATATACATATATACTTTTCACAATCTTTGAAATCCTCTGACATGTATAATATACACAGAGTTCCAGTTTATATCTGTATAAAAATATCGTTGCAAGGTGATCTCATATATCTAACCTTGTCTCAAAGTTTTTCCGAAAATCTTTGACATGCACAAGATAATCATTTACTAGATATAAGTTTAAAAGATAAAGTTACAAGATACTCCAATATACTTATATCCGAATACTACTTGAACTACCACCGTTCAAGTTATAATCAGTTTTAAAGTTCATCATCCAGATGAGACTACAAGATAAGACTTGAATAGATTTAATCCTTGAAATATCATTATAAATAATGAAGTTACGAGATGCTTCATTAAGTCCCGATATATAAATATATTCATATATATCTCCCATACATTTCCTGAAAACCTCTGTCATGTAAAGTATGAACATAGTTGCAATATCCAATAAATTTGGAAAGGAAATAATTTTTGCATAAACCCGATATCTTGCTGATCAGGCAAAGATACCAATAAGTAACCTTTTCTACTAGTAGATGGATGAATCCCCCACCGGTCATCACCCTGGCCACTTAAGGACCTTGTGCTGGACCGCCACCCGGCCTCTTACGCGTTGATGGACTGCTACCCAGCCACTTACACTTTGATAGACCGTACCCCGGCCTGTCGCTTATGACGACTCAATTAGATGGACTTACTTCCCGAACGTTGGGCAAGTAATCAAATTGTTTTCTCAAAACAGCAACCACGTTGCGAATGTAAAATACACCACAGAGCCTGATTCCCCAGGTTTTGAGCGAGTATTTAAATCCCCTTTAAAAAGGAAGATCTTAAATATATAAAAATGAGTTTTGGGATCCGCTCTAACTTTTAAAAATCATTTTAAAGACTCAAAAACACTTTAAAGAGTGTTTGGAGTAATGCTGATTTAATAAAGTAAATCAGTCCCGATATATTAGAAAATATCTGAATATTATTAAATAATATTCCCATAAGGATAATCTCTATATAAAGAACTTGAAGTAGAAGTTGTAAAACTTATACTTGAAATGAGTATTAAATAACCAAAGATATACTTATACGAAAGTACTATCTTTATTTGAATAATCAAAAATAAGTTTGATTATCGACACCTCATTCTTTAATAAAATAAAGAATATATTTCAGTAAATAATCGGAGTCATAGATCCTCAAATGAATATTCAAATAATATTCATTAAATAATATAAACTGAGTCATAAGCCCTCGAATGAATATTCAAATAATATTCAAATAATAAAATAAACTGAGTCATAAGCCCTCGAATGAATATTCGAAATAATATTCATTAAATAAAATAAAAGGAGTCATAAGTCCTCGAATGAATATTCGAAATAATATTCATTAAATAAAATAAAAGGAGTCATAAGTCCTCGGATGAATATTCAAGTAATATTCATTAAATAAAATAAAAGTTATCGAATAAACCTTATTCGATTAATAGTTTTGAAAACTATAACAATATGTATATATATATATAAATATAAATATATATATATATATAATATACTCGGGAACATCGACTCCCGGTTTTAGAAAATGTTCACCTTTGGGTCCCCTATACTAAGGGTATACACAACTACTGCTTATCTCTAGCATAGGTATTATGCAACTAATAAGCATTTGAACCAACAGATATATAAATCATGAATACGGAACAGGCATGCATATATACCATATCACATGCTACAATATATCGCAAGAATTTGCTAATAACAAATATGCATTTATCACAAGATTATGCATATACACATATACATCACAACAACAGTTATACGGGTAGAAAACTTGCCTGAGTGCTCCCGGATAGACTTAAGCTTAGAGTGGGTCCGATAACCTATGAACAAAAATATAAGTCGGAATTAAACCCCGGTCGCTTAAGAAACTAGACTTTAACCATTTAGAGTCCTAGCGTTCGCTTTCGCGCTTAACGATTTACTTAAGTCGCTCGAGTACCCTCGGCTCCACCATTTTTAATAAATTAACCATTAAGGGTTTTAAGGCGATTCTTTCGCGAGTACCTTACCAACTGCATAATCCATTTTACATAATTGTTTCATACCCCAATTAGTCATTTAAGTCCTTAACCAAGGTTTCAACGTAAGGCGAGGGGTAATGGTTCGGTCGCGAAATGCCGTTACTTAAAACGGTCATTTCTCCTAAACCGTACATCGGATTCAAGCGTACCACATATCAAAACGAAGCTCGTAACATGAACTATCTAAACATGGCAATGGTCAAAACCTAACAGTGATTTCACGGGTCCTGAAGTTAGGAACAAAAACAGTCTAAGGAAAATTCGGCATTACGACGGCTATAACTTAGCGATTCCCAAAATTTTATCAAATCCATTCAACACCAAACCACCATCAATCAATCCCAATACAACCATATGACAATATCACTCATCCACCACTTTAAACCATTTAAACAAAGCCCAAATCATACCATGAACCATCAAGAACAACTAGTGCTACTCTTAACTCCCAAAATCAACAAAAGCACTTAACAACTAAGATCTCAACATGACAAAACAACTACTACACTTAATCTATCATTCCATCTTCATAATCATTTATATCAAACAATCTTAATACTAAGATCATGAAGAGTTACACCTTCCTTGAAGCTTTTAATCAATGAAAGATCCTTGGAATGTCCATGGAAGCCTTAATATATGCTTAAGCTACCTTGACCTTGCAAATAAAATCAAGAATCAAAAATTTGTTCTTGAAAGTTACTATTCACCCTAAACTAACATGATTTGTTTGAGATAGAAAACCTTTGATTCAAGCACTCATACTACTTGCTCTTCTTAGTTATGAAATATAGGATCCAAAGAAACAAACCTTATAATTTTTCATGGAGTATAGCTTGTGTTTTGAATTTCTAATTCACCATTTTGGTGAAAAATTCGAAATGAAGAAGATGAAAAGGGGGGGAGAGAAGCTTGCTTTTTTTTATTGATCTTTGTGCATAAAAGGCTTGGTTGATATCCTTTTGTTTTGTTAATTACCTTTTAACCATGGTAAAATTTGTGTGGCTTGAAATCAACCAATAATACCTTCCCTTTGGCCATGCTTATGTCATCCTCCTATGTCATCTTCCCACACTTGTCATCTTCTTGTTGGTGTGGTGACATCATCATCACTAACCTCTTTAATTAGCTCTTAATTACTTGGCTAATGACCGCTGATCTGTTATACGGTTCGCTTAACTTTCGTTCTCGTTTATCGTTTGAGGGATCATACCCGGGATCTTATTACATGGGTTTCCTTAACCTTTCTCAATACATCATATTCCTTTTATGATCCTCTCTTATAATCCTTGAATTTAAATCCTTTTTATCCTGTTACATTATACTCAATTCTTTCAGTATCTGGTGGATTTTCGGGAAAAATCAAAGTGTTCGAATTTGGATTCTAACGATCTTTACAAACACTTATATACCATATAGAGTACTAATAAGATCTCAGAATATCAATAAAAGAACCCCTACATAGTGTGGCATGAAAAGTTTTCTCATTCAGCATAATCAACAAAATCACTATTCATAAGGGTTACAAAAAGTCCAAATTTTTTGGGGTTATTACAGTGACCAATGGTATCGTTCTTGTCTTCAATATTACAGCGTATATTCCTTTTTAATTCCTAAACATGTATGAATTTTTTTTATAAACTCCTTATGATGATATCAAAAAGGAGGATATTGCATTCCTTTCAAATTTAATTGTTCCCCTCAAGTTTTGCTCTCTGATTGGGACAAACAGTGTTATGGTGAGACGCTTTGTCGGGATGATGAAGAGTCGGGTGGGACGCCACCTAATCATGTGTTGTATGCCATATGGTATGAAAGAATGGCCATCTTAAGTACCAATATGGTTGTCTCATTCATATTCAAATCCTTACTTTTTCTTTCTTTTCAACTCTAATTTTTGTTGAACTGTGAATCTTTCTAGTTTTTTCGTTGTACTATCATTCTTTGCAAGAGTTTTTCAAATAGAAATTAACGTATTATGAACCAAGCGGACAAAGTTCCAGCTACCTCTTATGCATGGGAGGGAAACCAGGGCATATGGCAAGGATTGTAATCACTAGTCCCAGTGAAGGATCCACTAAGAGCCAAGGGAATCTACTCCAATAAGGAATACGTATCCAAGAACGAGAGTTTATGATTTGTCTGCGAAATATGTTATTCAGAATATAGATGCGGTGACGTGAATGATTATTGTGGATACCTTACGCGTTAAAGTATTAAAAGATGTGAGAGAAACTTAAATGTTTATCTCTCAAGGTTTTATTGATAGGATGAATTACCCTGTTGAATTGAAAAGATTATGATTAAAGGATTAGCAAGTCAAGAACGTGTAATTGTTGAATAAATAAGTACCAATGGTGGAATTGAGATTTCTGGCAATAAGTTGTGAAGAATTGATATCATTTGAGATAAGAGGATTTGACATTATTCTAAGGAATGGATTAACTATTTAAGCGTGATGCCCAGACAAACCGTTGTGATGAAAAGATAGTCCTGAAGACGTCAAATGAGAATATGATGAGGTATAAAGGAAGCAGGAGGGTAAATAATTTGTTAACGATGATTACGGTGATCAAGATGTGAGAATTATGGTGATTATGAGACAAATAAAAGTCAGAAGCAAACAAAATTTGAAGATTTTGTAGCAATTAAGGAGTTTCAAGATATGTTTCCAGATGAGTTATCAACATTTCCTCCAGATAGAGAAATGAAGCTTGCGATTGACTTAGCACCTGAGATGAAGCCAGTGACCAAGGCCTTACACAAAATGGCACTAGTTAAAATGAGGAAGTTAGCAAGGCAGATGCAAGACATGTTAGAAGAAGAAGCGATTAGACCCATTGTATCCCATAAGGTGCACTGCTATTATTTGTTATATGGAAGTAGGAGATTATGTGTCGACTAGTGAAAGCTCAACAAGTTTACTATCAAGAGCAAGTATCCGTTACCTCGAACTAATGATTTATTTGATCAGATTAAAGAAGCAGAGTATTTTCTAAGATAATTTATGCTTTGGATGTTATCAATTGGAGATTGAATCTATGGACATATCAAGGATAATTTTCAAAACTAAGTATTGCTGCTATAAAATTCTAGTATTGTCATTTGGATTAACCGATATACTAGTAATATTTAAACTTGATGAACTGAATCTTGAAGGAAGATCCGAATAAGTTGTATTTATGTTACTTAAAACCAAAGGAGGACCATGCAAGTATTTAATGATAGCTGGGAAGTCGAAGAAGAAAGAAGTTGTATGAAAAATTTACATGGTGAAAGTTTTGATGGTAGAAAGCATAAATAGTCAGTGAGGAGGAGACCAAAGGAGATCCAGTAGAAATTAAAGTTACTATGAATAAAGAACGAACAAAAACACCAACAAAAGTAAGAAGTTTCACCATGGACTGGTTACTATTGAAAATTTGTGCAAGATTTCTTGAAAATTGCACTACCTTTGACGAAGCTTACTAGGAATAGCGAGGAGTTTAGATGAAAGGGAAAGTGTGAAGAGAGTTTTGTGGAATTTAAAAGAGAGAATGGTTACAACACCTGCTTTATGACTTTGAAAGTATCAAGGAGATTTGGTAGTTTATAGTGATGCTTCTCATAAGGGAGTAGGATGTATGTTGATGCAGCACAATAAAGTTATTGTATGTGCACCCAGAAAACCGAAACCTTATGAGCAGAAGTATCCTACTCATAATTGGGACTAACAGTAATAATATTTATTTTAAAAGATTGGGAAACATGATATGTATGGAGAAAGGTGTAAGATCTATACGGACCATAAGAGTTTGAAGTATGTATTCACGAGGAAAAGCAAATGCAGTGGCAAGCGATAAGCAAAAAGGAAAGAACGAACATGGAGACTGCACCAAAAGAATTAACTATGGAATTTTAGAAGTTGGAATTGGAAGTTAAAGTTCATAATTTAAAAGGAACAAGGATGGATAGTATGACCTTTCAGTCAAAGTTGTGAAGGGAAAGATAAGATGTCAATAGAAGATAATGGATCACGATGTTAGTAGTTAGTACGAGGAAATTTATGTGCCCAGGAGAACGATCACGATATCCACAGGTTTTCTTCTAGCACTTGGATGATACAAGTAGAAGGATTAAGAAATGAGATCCCACAGGGAATTCACAATATAAAGTATTTAATTTGTTGAAAAAATGCCAAGATATACGGAAATTTAAAGAAAAATAGTGATAACCAGGTATAAGAAGGAAATTTCAAGATGGATTAGGAAGTGTTGGACATGTCAAAGAATTAAGGCAAAATATTGGAGGCCTAGTGAATAGGCAGACCCAGGGAGTGGTTTTACAAGAAGTGAATCGTGAAGTGTACCAGTGATGTTAAGGGAGAAAAGGAATGAAATTATAAGAGTATGTACTGATTATCGGGAATTTAACAAAACAACAAATAAAAAGAAGGGAGACTCTATGAAGAATTGATTACTTATGAGACCTAATTCAAGAAGTGTGTTATGTCTCGAGGAATAACTTAAGATCCGACCTGAGAATATAACAAAGATTACGATTAAAGTGAGTTATGAGCATTGCAAGCTTTGGTGATATTATATGAAATAACAAGTGTATCAGTTACCTATAGGGAATTAGGGAACATGTTGTATAAAGAGTACTCGGATAAGGGAATTGTATTTATTGATAACATCTTCAGCTATTCAGAGAATAAGAGAGTCTGTGTGAGATGCCCAACGATTTTTCCCCAAAGATTAGAAGGAAAGTAGCTATACGTTGAGTTTTCAAGTATGAAATTTTGACAGAGGTTAATAAAAGATTCTGATTAATCCGTTAACAACTACCTAAACAAAGCCGTATGGTAACAGATGCCTTATGCAGAAAGAAAGGATTGGATGTAATTAAGACCCCTGAGGAGTTAATAAAAGAACTAGAAAAAAAGTGGAGTATGAAGTTCAAGTACCTAAAGGTGATAAGAAGTGAATATATGAGATTACTTTTCAGCCTTAACTGATAGAAATGAATAAGATATGTTTAAATGTTTGGAAACTAAGTTGAAATTGAGCACCGCCTATCATCCTTAAACAAAGGGTCAGAGTGAGGAAGCGATTCAGGAAATATAAGGTATGTTGAGAGGTTGAATTTTAAGGAAAACTGGGATGATCATTTATCATCAATCTCAGCTTTAGAATGCCACTTTACCAAGCCTTATATGGACACAAGTGTAGGTCCCCACTTTATTGAAATAAAATGGGAGAAAGGAAGTTGTCAAATTCTAAGTTGATTCAGCACACCAAGGGCATAGTAATATTGATTAAAGCAGCTCGGAGTAGACAAAGAAAGAAGGCGAAATTGTATCGAGAGAGAGTATGAGTATAGAAATAGGACCAGTAGTGTTAGTATAAGTTTCATCTTGAAGGAGACTGGACAAGTCTGAGTAGAAGGGACAGGTTAAGTCCTAAAATTAGTGAACCATTCAAGGTATTGATAAATATAGATAAAGTTGTTCATGAGTTGATGTTACCGTCACAACAGTGTACACATATAATGTATTCTGCGTGTCAATGTTAATGCGATAAGTATCTGATTCGAATCAAGTGATTGATTAGGAACCAATGGGCTCTTGTCCAAGTTTGTTCTGCATATAGTGATCGATCCAAATTCTTGATCGTTAAAGGCGAGTCCTTGAAAATGAATGTATATCTATTGTGAGTATGTTTGAAATCCTCGAGTAGAAGAGTCTACTTGGGAATTAGAGTCAGATATGCTTGACAAGTATCCTCACTTGTTTAGTTAGATCAGATTCTGAGGACATAATCTTTTTAAGGGGGGAAGGATATAACGACTCGTGTATTTTTGAATTATTTAAATATGTAATTATGGAAGTATTAAATAAATAAAATATGTGTATTGGTTTTGACCGCTATGTGTTGTTTGATTATTATCTATGTGTGATTTATTGTGTAATGGGTTATTCGCGTAGTTAATTATGGAGTGGTATTGAATTGTTTCACTTTTAAAAAGTGGATTTAATGCCAATTTATTCGCATAAATACTTGGAATGTCTCTAAAAATTGTTTTTATGGTTTTATAATTACAATAATTATTTTTAGAAATTTATGAAATTGAGAAATCAATATTTTATTAATTATTTATCTTTAAATGATTTTCTGATTACTATTATTTGTAAAATCCATATTTAATTCTAGAATTCTTCAAAAATAATGAAACTCATATTTATTGAAGTTTGGAATATTCCGAGAGTTTTAAAATTATTTTGGAAATTTTTAGGATTAATTTCACCCGCGCGTTGATTCGTTTAATTGTTAAAAGCGGGTATAAATTATGTTTCAGGAATTATATTAAAATTACGAAATTTATGTTTTTATAAACTTCAAGATATTTGTAACATTTTAAGACTATTTTCGTGATATTTTGAATCTGTTTTAAGTGCAACTCGGTTCGTTAATTGTGAAATGCGGGTACAAAGTGCAATTCAAAAATGGTTTAAAAATTATGAAAATTTTAATTTAATAACTTTTGAATATTTAGAGATTTTTGGTATTAAAATTTCAATTTTTTTGATAAATTTTAAAAGTACCGTTGATTCGTTAAATTATCAGAGAAACGAATTAGAAATTATAAAATGCGATACAAGGACACGTGTTTTGTTTTGGTTAATAGGAGGTTGTGTCAGTTTATTTGTTTTGGGGATAAACATCCCAGCTCTTTGTATCTCTCTCGTTCGCATCTCCCTGGAATCTCTCCTTTCTCTCCTCGAAATCTCTCTCTCGTCTCATTCTTTTCTTTTCTCTGCGTTTCCATCCCGGTGCTCTGTTCAGTCTTCCCTCCCCTGTTTCTCTTCGGTTCCTGTCGCCTGTTTCTATTTCCGGTGATCAGCCGCCGCCCGATTCTGGTGAGGCTTGGTGGCTTTCGTTTGGTTATATATATGTTGTATGTGCATGTGAAGTGTGTGTGTTGTATACGTGTGTTAGTGTATGTTGTGTGTGCGGCGGTGGCCCTGTTTGTTTCCCATGTTTGTTGGCCGTGTCCCTGTGCTCCCCTGTTTCTCTGTTGGACTGTGTTATTGGGCCTGTTAATTGGGCCTTGCTGTCTGGGCCACTAATGTTAAGGCTGATTGTGTGTAGCTGGTTTTGATATTTTAATTTGATTTTGCAGGAATTAATTGTTTAAATTTTTTGAAATAAATAATTGCTTTCGGGAAATTAATTTCATAATCGGTGAAATACGCGTTGGAAACCCGAAACTAATCGGGTCCCCGCGAATTTTACCGTCGTCGGCGATGAGCCTTGGTGAGCCGACGGTGGACTGTGATGATTAATTCTGAGTCCTAATATTTTGAAAATAAATAAATGAGAATAAAATACGAGTAATAATTAATAATTATGATTGGGTTGGAATTTAAAAATGTATGGATTTTGATTGATATTATTGGTTTGAAGCAGTGGTTGGGGGTTGTATTCGGATGGTTGTTGCGATTGTGGTGGATTGGTTTGACGTCGATTATATTCGACGGGTAGTCCGATAAGAAAAGGAAGCGCTGCCTGATTTTTGGGAACGTACCCTGTAACATATCGAAACTACCAGTCGAATGTAAATAGTTATATAGTTCTAAATAAATATTCCGTAAAATATAATGGAAAATTTATTTCCTAAAACGACGAGTATATGTGTTTTCCGAAAACGAATATTGAATCGAGATTTGAGTATGTGAATCATGTATGTTGCGTAAACTATAGTAATGTACCTGAGTACGAGTCGGGATTGTTGTTGTTTGGGTAGGGTTGGTATTGAGGATATGTCAAGCATACCCGGACGTCTAACATAGGGTATTTTGACCCTGTAGGTTCTAGTTGGGAAACCGAAAGTGGACGTTGGACTAAAGATGACCTAGTAGTCAGTCGACGAGCTCAATAGAGTTTCAACTGAAAAACCTGAGTGTCGAAGTTGAATCCAATTTGATCTAGTGGTTGGACGTTAAAGCCTGAGCGTCAGAATCAGCTCAGAGTCGATCAGTAATAGTTGTAAACCCCTGCAAGGCAAGTACTTCTAAACTTTTTTTGAGATATAATGTAAATATTTCTAAATTCTCTCATGACATATTGTTAAGTATTCAAATAGCTCTGTTTTATATTGTAAGTACTTTGAATCCTTCAGCCTTGAACCTGAGCCACATCATTTGATTTTTGAGCCATAAACCTCATTCTTTGTGAACCATATCTTGTTGGTTTACCAAATACTAAATAACACAAATATGATACTACTCTACAAATATATATACCCATCATATACCAAACACTGGAACAAAATTGTTTGAACTTACATAAACTTTTATACTTAACCATACCTCGTGATATCAAAGAACTAAACCTTATAAAATCATTGTTCCTCTAATACCCGATTCTCCTACAGGTTGAAGGCCATTTCTTTTATATACCTTGACATACCCTCGTGGTACCCATGAATTTTCATCATGCTCTTATACAAATGTTTTATTGCTGTTAATTATGATCTTTATTTATTGAGTTATATTGTTTATCCTATTGAACTACTTTAGAATTGGATAGTTTTCTTTTTGTGGACCAGATTCATGGTCAGACCTGATTCGTGGTCGAATTAGGTCAATGTGTGCCTTGGATCCATTTCGTAGAGCAGAGCTTTGTGCCTTGCTCGGGGTTAGTGCATGACTGATCAGCAGCCTAACCTTGGTTTTAAAATTTAAAATGAATATCCAATTCTAATGATTAGTTAAAAAGAAACTTGATTCCTCTGAATCATCTCGTTTGATCATTGTTTAACCTCAGTTATCGATATTATGACTTGCTGAGCTAGTTAGCTTACTCTTGTGAATTTTTTTTATTTACAATTAAAAAGGATATGGATGATAGTGAAGTCCCTCCATCCAAAGTGCGAGCTAGGATTCCTGTTTGAGTTGGATCGAGCTAGCAGGAGCTTCATATGGTAGTTAGATAATAATATTGTAAGAATAATTTCATTATCAGTTGTAAGTTAAATTAGTTGGGATAAAAGTTATGGTTGTGGCTTGTTTTCATACTTTAACCTGTTGCGATCCGTGGTTATGTAAAGCAGGGTCTGGCAAATAATATTTCATATACAGGTTTATATATATTTTGTATGTGTTGTGGACCCCAAACTTCTGACCCGGGTTTGGAGGGCGCTACACCCTCTTTCGTTCGTCTTTTGGGCTAGCTGTGGATGGGAGCCCTAATGATATAGTTTTATCTGAGGAGGAGACCAGAGCCTTCAACCTCCTTACTCAAGATAATGGGACTTCCCACTCTTGGGATCTTATCAGGGAGACCGTTCTTGTAGAACGTGGCCTTTCTCCCGTTCTTAAAAAGAGTATGTTTCCTTCCTTCTCTAGTTGTCTTCGTTTCTCCCACTTTTTAATTTGCTAATTTCTCAATTCACTTATCTTATTTGTTGCAGTGGCTGAGAAGATCGAAGAGGCTACAAAGCCTAAAGACCTGGAAACGACCAGGATGAAACGCGCTGGAAAAGTCTTCAAAGACTCGCGCCTCGGGGATCGGTTCCCAGAGTTCCACTCCAGGCGAAGGAAGCAGGCGAGGAAGGCCCCACCCAACCTTAACGTACAAAACAAAAACCAGGGGCTTTCTTCCAACCCGCTTGGGGAATCCGGGGAAAGGATTCGATTGTTGGCAATACAGCGCTTGCCAAGGAATGGTCTATGCATTCCATTTCTCCTGTAGACTATCATGACCTTGTCCTTCAACAGGACTTGGAGGCTAACGAGCTTTTCGGAGCTCAGGCTTTGGCGATGGTACATCTTTTTCTTTTAGCATTCATAGTTTTCTGCCGTAATTTTTCTTCTTTCCCATTTTCGCTTTGTATCTTGTAGGTGAATGTCCATTTTCAAGGGGCAATTCATCAAGCCAAGGCTTGGAAAGTTGGCCTAGAAGATGCAAACAAGAAGCTGGAGGAAGCCATCCAGAGGATAGAGGCTCTTCAAGCCCAACTCGCCTCATCAACTTCTGACCTTGAAACGGCCCGTGCTGATATTGTCATTCTCAAGGCCCAGAAGGACAAGGCCTTTGATGGATTGATGGATACTCAAGAATTCAAGGACTTAATGGTAGAGCATGATGCCCTCCTACATCCAGTCAGCTACAAGGAAGGCTGGGACGCTGTTGTGGAGGATATCCAGGAAGAGTTTCCTGAGGTCCTTGAACAATCTTCCTTCCCTTGCCCTGTGCAAGTCCCAGCACTTGGGGGCGTTGTAAAAAAGCTTGCCGATCTGATTAAGGATGGCCTTTCACTGTCCCCGGTTAGAGCGCCATCAGGAAGCCAGGACCAAAGCCAAAAAAGGAAGGAGCTTGAATCCAGCTCTAAAGAGGAGGAATCTTCTTCTAAGGAGGAGACCGAGCCTATTATAAAGAAGGCCAGGGTAGGAGAGCCTCCAAAACCAGCATCTCCTGTGGCATCCAAAGCGTCCAAGGATAGATCCGAGGAAACCTCTGCGGAAACTTCTGAAGAGACTTCCGAGGGACCGACTGAAGAGACGTCCGAGGAGACTTCAGATAGTGGTTCTAAAGAATTTGAGCCTTCTAAGGCCTAAGTTCTTTGCATTGTTATGTATTTTTTCTTTTTTAGACAATATCGAACTTTGTAATTGACTTTTACTATTTTTATTTGTATTGTCCAAGTATCATCGTGTTTTTTCCGAGTTTTCAAACTTAAGTTTATAACTTGGTTTTATCCTTCACAATGCATCAATCTAATAGGCTAGAATAAGCCGAACGCTTTTTATTATAACTCGGTATTCTTGATACCTTACATGAGATGGGTTCTACCCTGATAACTCCTAAACATATCTTTTATAAAAATCCTAAGCAAGCAAAGCTTCAAGGTGCTTTTAAACCTACTTGTCACTCTGACAAGTGAGAATCGTGCTTTAACTGTTTTACACATAGTAAAGCTTCAGGTTTTTCGCATGCCAAGTTCTCGGGACTTCAAAACCATCCATAGTTTCAAGCTTGTAGGTTCCTCTACCTTGAACACTCTTGACCTTGTATGGACCTTCCCAATTTGGGGCAAGCTTCCCTTTCTGCCCTACACCAGAAGCTTCCACCTTCCTTAAGACTAAGTCACCCTGTTTGAAGAACCTTTCTTTAACCCTCAGATTGTAGTAAAATGAAGCCTTTTTCTGATATTCCAGTATCTTCGCATGTGCCTCATCTCGCACTTCATCAATTAGATCCAGGGATAACCTTTGCTCTTCCTCATTTTCCTTAGCATTAAAAGCTTGAATCCCGGGGGAGGAATGTGATATCTCCACCGGAACAACTGCTTCTGCCCCATATGCTAACATGAAGGGAGTTGCTCCAATTGTGATTCTACAGGTAGTCCTATAGGCCCATAGTATTGGGAGTATTTCATCCACCCAGTTATTCCTTGACTTCTCAATCCTCTTCTTTAGTCCATCCAGGATTATCTGATTCACAACTTCCGCTTGCCCATTGGCTTGTGGGTGAGCCACAGAGGTGAATCGTAATTCAATTTCATTCTCCTCACAATACTTTTTGAATTCCTCATTATTGAATTGTGTTCCATTGTCAGTGACTAGGATGTGGGGAATTCCATATCAGCACATGATATTTTCCCACAGGAATTGTGCAACCTGCTTAGTTGTGATTTTGGCCAAAGGCTTGGCTTCAATCCACTTAGTAAAATAATCAATGGCTACAATCAGGAACTTCCTTTGTGTTTTGGCCATTGGGAAAGGTCCAAGTATATCCATTCCCCACATAGCAAATGGGATAGGTGAGTTGATGGAGGTCAGCATCTTGGGGGGTTGTCTAATGACAGGTGCATGCTTCGGGCAGCGGTCACATTTCTTCACATATTCTTTGGCATCAGCCATCATTTCTGACCAATAGAAGCCTAAACGGGTCATCTTATAAGCTAGCGCTCTGCCCCCCAAGTGTTGCCCACATATGCCTTCATGTACTTCTTCAAGAGCCAAGCGTGCCTCATCGAGCCTGAGACACCTTAAGTAGGGAACCACAAAAGATCTTTTATACAAAATCCCATCTATTAAAGAGTACCTTAGCGCTTGAACAACCAACTTCTGTGCTTCAGTAGAATCGTTTGGCAACCATCCCGTTTGAATATGAGTCTTAATGTGATCTATCCATGACGTCCCCAGACCTATAGGAGCTATAAGCTTAACATCAGTGCTCCGTGTCTTCCGAACGCGGAAGTATACACTTCCTGAGCTTTCCTCTATCTCAGATGAAGCAAACTTTGATAATGCATCTGCTTTAGCATTTTCCTCCATCAGAATATGCTCAACATGGCATTCATCGAATTGGGTCATCACAGCCCTTACTAGGCAGACATACTTAGCCATCGTATCATCCCTTGCCTCAAATTCTCCTTTTACCTGGGATATGACCAGCTTTGAGTCTCCACGGACTTTTAAGTTCTTGACTCTAAGTGTCCCTGCTAAGCCAAGCCCAGCTATCAGAGCTTCATATTCTGCCTCATTGTTTGTGGTTGGGAAGTCTAACTTCATGGCATACTCAATCAAGAACCCATCAGGGCTTTGTAGAACAAACCTGCTCCACTTGAATTTGTTTTTGATGCTCCATCAAAATAGACCACCCAATATTCTTTCTCCTTATCATCCTGTTCTTTATCCCCCTTATCAACTTCCTTGTCTTGAGGTAAGGTATCTCCCTGCCCCTCGACTTCTTGGTTGGGTATGGTACATTCCACCACGAAGTCAGCTAACGCCTGGGCTTTTATTGCCGTTCGTGGTTTATACTTGATATCGAATTCTCCCAGCTATATTGCCCACTTGATCAACCTCCCACTAGCCTTGGGACTGTGAATAATATTTCTCAAGGGCTGATTTGTTAGAACTTCAATCTTATGAGCTTGAAAGTAAGGACGCAACTTTATCGAAGCTATTACCAAGGCTAAAGCAAACTTCTCAATGGTTGAATAATTCAACTCAGCTCCATGAAGAAATTTACTAATATAGTATACGGGTTTCTGGATTTTCAGTTCCTTCTTAACCAATACAGCGCTCAAGGCATTCTCTGAAACGGCCAGGTATAAGTATAAATCTTCATTCAAAGTTGGCTGGGCCAACAACGGGGTCTGAGCCAAATATTTCTTTAATTCCTAAAATGCCTTCTGGCTTTCCTCACTCCATTCAAAATCTTTGACCTTCTTTAAGGACTTGAAGAATGACAAGCACTTGTCCCCTAACTTGGAGATGAATCGTCCCAGTGCAACAACCCTTCATGTGAGCTTCTGAACATCTTTGATAGTTTTTTATGGTTCCATGTCTAGGATTGCCTTTATTTTATCGGTATTGGCCTCGATTCCTCTCTTGGAGACCATTAATCCTAAAAACTTTCTAGACCCTACTCCAAAAGCACACTTCATAGGATTTAACATCATCTTATGATATCTCAGGACCTCAAAAGCTTCCCTCAAATGGGTTATATGGTTAGTCTTTACTAGACTCTTGACTAACATGTCATCAACATAGACTTTCATGGTCTTGCCAATAAGATCCTTAAAAATTTTATTTACCAACCTTTGATAGGTGGCTCCTGCATTCTTGAGACCAAATGCCATAACAAGATAACAATAAACACCAAAGTCAGTGATGAATGATACCTTTGGAATGTCATCCATGTGCATCTTGATTTGATTGTATCCACTAAACCCATCCATAAAGCTCAACATCTCATGCCCAGCAGTGGCATCTATCAAAGTATCGATCCTTGGTAACGGGAAACAGTCCTTAGGACAGGAATCATTCAGATCAGTGAAGTCCACTCACATCCTCCATTTTCCATTGGCCTTCTTCACCATTACAGGGTTTGCTAACCAATTCCGGAAATTGAATCTCCTCAATGAAACCAGCCTCCAAGAGCTTCTCTACTTCCTGTTTTATAGCTTCTTGCCTCTCTGGAGCAAAACTTCTTTTTTTTGCTTCACTGTCTTCCGATTTGGGTCCACATTCAGCTTGTGAGTAATCAGTTCTGGGTCTATGCCTATCATATCAGCTGCTGACCGTGCAAATACGTCACTATTTTCTTGCAAAAATTTCACCAACTTCCCTCTAAGGGGCTCCTCGAGTGTGGCTCCAATAAAAGTCACCTTCTCAGGATCCTCGGGGGCTAAAGGAATCAAAACCAAGTCTTCTGCTGGCTTTCCTCTTTTCTCATCATTCTCTCGGATATCCAGATCTTCAATAGGAAGAACCTGCCCCCCAACTCCATCTGCCCTCAAAGAGGCCACATAATAACTTCTAGACATTTTTTGATCTCGTCTCTCTTCTCCGATCCCATCCCAAGTGGGAAACTTCATAATTGAATGGTAGGAAGAAGGGACTGCCTTCAAGGTGTGTATCCCTGTCCTTCCCATGATAACGTTGTAAGTCGAACTAGCCTTCACCACCACAAAGTCCAACATCTGAGTTGCTTGCCTTGGTTCCTGTCCTATGGTTGTTGGCAACTTGATTATCCCTTCTATGGGGCACTCTACTCCCGTAAATCCATATATCGGCATGTCGGTTGGGGTCAATTGGGAGTCATTATATCCCATCCTTAAAAAGGTGTCATGGAGCAAGATATCCACTGAAGCACCATTATCCACAAGGACCCTTCACACAGGGATGTTCCCTATTATCGGGGTTATGACCAGCGGGTCGTCATGGGGAAATTTCACACCCTCCATATCAGAATCATCAAAAGACATTGTTACTCCTGTCCTGGCCCTCTTCGGGGCTTCCCCAACAATATGCATAACATCCCGGGCATACGTTTTCCTGGAGTTCTTGGATAATCCAGCAGCAGTTGGTCCTCCAAAAATTGTGTTTATCACAGGCCCTCGGGGTCGCGGTCCTCCGAAGATTGTATTTATCACCGGTCCCCTAGGTTGGGGATTTCGCCCCAAATCTTCTTGATCTCTCCTTCGATCATCAAAGTTTTTTCTCACGTTATTGCTCCCATCTCCTCCATCTCCAATGTATTTGTTCAATCTCCCTTTTCTAATAAGGAACTCAATTTCATCTTTCAGTTGCCTACACTCATCGGTGTCATGACCAACATCCTTGTGAAATCTACAATACTTGCTCTTATCTAGCTTGGCAGGATCGGCCTTCAAGGGCTTAGGCCAACGAATATCTCGATCTTTCTCGATTTCAATTAAAATTTGGCTCCTTCGAGCATTCAGCTTAGCATACTCAGTGAATTTTTGTCCAGGTCCTCCTCTCTTCGGAGTTGAGTCAGGGTTTTGCTCAGTTTTGGGATACTTGTCCTTAGCGATGTATTCCAGATCGGTCTTCCATTTCTTGCCTCCAGCGGGCTCGTTGCTCACGACTGTCTTCCTCATACTCTCTTCCACCTTGATGTACTTCCCTTCCCTATCTTGGAGCTGCAACATCCTTTCAGGGGGCGTTTGGACAAGGACATCTTGAAAAACTCATCCCTAATTCCCTGTTGTAGTGCTATCATGGCTACCCTGTCATCAAGGTCCGGGACTTAAAGCTTCCTTTGTGAAATGATTCAGGTAGTCTCTTAAGGATTCCTTCGCCCCCTGCACAATGCTCATGAGGGATGCTGAACTTTTCTCATGCACTCTCCCACTGATGAATTGCTTAATAAAAGCCTGACTTAATTCTCTGAAGGACCCAATAGAGTTTGTGGGTAAACGACTATACCACCTTTGAGCCATACCCGACAGGGTTTGAGGAAAGGCCCGCCACTTAATTGCGTCATTCACGGGCTATAGCAACATTGCATTAGAGAATGTCCTGACATGATTGGCGGGATCTCCAGTGCCATCATAAGCTTTGATAGTGGGCATCTTGAACTTCCTTGAGATATGGGCATTCATTATTTCTTCAGTGAATGGTGGGGTAGGATCATCAGGATCTCCAAGAGGGAGAAGATTGCTTGGATCAACCCTTGGGACAATAGCCCTTCTCTGTATCGGACCATCCAGGTCTATGATAGGGGGAGGATTCCTCCCCCTTGGGGGTAATGGGGGTCTAATGTTCTGGTGTGACTCCAAGTCACGCTTCAGCCTTTGAATCTCAGCCTCATGAGCCCTGATCCTTTCCTGCACTTCTTCAGAATTCATCCCTTGGGTGCTCTTGGGATGTTGACGACCATCCGTCATCGGCTCTTTTCCAGCACGCCTCCTTCGTGGGGTCACTTCATCATCTGAAGATTCAGAGTCTCTCTCAGTGTAAGGACCAGAAAATTCCTGATCCTCAGGGATTGGAGCCAAACATTATATATAGGGGCGATCGCCCTCGTGCTTCACTCCGCCCAGCATGTCCGCTTCCTCCAACCTTGGGCTAAAGGGGCATCCCATATGGGGGTTAGTAGTGACAATAGTTGAATACTCATACCCAATGGGTCGAGAATTCATAGGTGCATGTAGTTGTTGAACTTGGGGATTCATACCTTGAGTAGCCGAGGGAATCGTCCCTTGTGGCTAAGGTTCAGTTGCCCCTATCTGGGGTTCTCCTTGTGTGGTTGCATAAGTTGAATGAGGAGGTACCTCCACGGTTGACGAAATCACTTGGGTTATCACCGCTGGTGTTCCTCCTTCAAGGGCTCTAACTGTTCTCCGTGTTCTCGCCATGGTTGTTGTTGTGCTTTCCCACAGACGGCGCCAAATGTTATGGATTAAAAACTAAGGTATAATAATTGTTGTATTTATTACTAGGGAACGTGAGCTTCGAGGCTCGATTTGACTGCTCTTGTGTTTCGTGACTCAATCTGCCTTAACAAGATGCCTACGTACCTTGCTGATTGCCAGAATCAAGTCAAAAAAACGTAGTTCTGATTTGTGGGGTGAGGCCCCTTATATAAATGTTGAGAGTCCTTGAATTGGACTTGGTGTAGGAGACTTGGTGGTCAAGTCTCAAAATTAGAATGGACTTTGGAGTCCTAAATGGTAGGAAACTGATTTCTTATCCTTCTAGGTCCCTTGGAGGCTAATCCACTAGGATTTATGTCCTTATCAGGACTCTTTTTAATAGCTGATTTTTCCCTTATTAATTAATTACGAAATTAATTAATATTCAGGGTTTTGGGCCTTCTTTGTTCCATCAGGCCTGATCTGGTCCATCAGGCCTGATCAATGCGTTAACCTTTTTGGTCTGAATGTCATACATTTTCTTATTGGTCCTTGTAACCCAAATCATATGTAATCAATGCAATATTTAATTACGTAATCAGGATTTATTTATCCCCTATCAGTTGTGCACAAAAATGGCCATGGAAAAAGAAAATAAAGGTACAAAGTTACGCGTCGATTATCAGAAATTGTAAGTTTGAAGATTAAGTGAACATAATGTACCAGGAGTATTTGGATAGTGTGATTGTATTTATTGATAACATCCTCACTAATTCAAGGACTAAGGAAGACCAAGTTGAACGGCTGAAGATATGCCTATGAAGAGTTGAAAAATAGCAACCGCATTCTTAGCTTCAAAGGTATAAATTCTGGTTATAATTGAGTATGAGCTATGATAGCCTGGTTAACTACCAACCAGGAAAGGTCCATTTAGAGACAGATGTCTAGAGTAGAAAAGAAAGAGTGAATGTTACTAAGATTGATGGAAAGTGGATAAAGGAATTGGAAAAGTTAGAAATTGAAGAATAGATTTTGATACGTCTTCTGGGTTATGCTGATACTTACTTTGTTGTTAAATATCAAAGGTGGTATTAATACAGATGATTGATGTTGACTTCAGTATGGGACCTTGTGAGCATCAAAGTTCGTATTGATATCTAATTTGATATGACAACAAAATAAGTATTAGTACCAAGAGACTGGATTTTAAATAAAGTTCTGGTTCATTCCGTTCCAAATTAATATCTTTCCTTTCAGATAGTAAAAGATTCTCGCTTGATGAATAAACTTGACAGTGATTAAAAAAAATTGAGATATACTACAAACTGATGAGTTAAATTCAATTGCCAAGATTTTCCTTTATTTTTAGTTTTTGAATAGATTTAGAACATTTTGAAGCGTCAGACGCCACGAGCTCAGTATATCGGGCGCAGACGGATGGAAAGTGCAAGAGACCGATTAAAGATTCTCGAATTTGATTAGAAAATGAGCATAGGCCATATTATTCGAACAGAGGGAGACATGAAAAGTAAAGTAGAACAGTCAGTGAAAATAAAAATTTCATGAACACGAACTATTAAAATTGGAAAGAAAAGAAGGTTAGTGTAAATTAAGTTAGTCCCTTTGAAACAGTGAGATAAATAGAGTGATTGTGAATGAGTTGGCCTTGTTGTTACGTGCATAACGAGTTCATAAGATGTTTAAATGTATATGACTAAAAAGAGTAATTTAGCTCCATATGTATAAAATGAAGGTTTAAGTCAGATTGCGTGAGTAACTGATAGAATTGATGACGGTAAGAGGCCATTGAGTTGTGATTAAGGTGATTAGAACTGAGAAATTATAAGAAAGATACTTGGAAAACATCATGGTATGTTCCTTAGCATGATTCTGAGGACAGAATCCTTTTGGGGGGGGGGAGGATGTAACGTCTGAAAAATATTATGTAATTATATTATCAATAAATAATTACTATGTGATTTATTTGAATTTTGGTGAATTATTTGATGATTGATATTAATATTTTGGTTGTTTATTTCTGATAAAATTTAGATATTTTAATCTTTAATTATCCAGAATAAAATATAGAGTGTTTTGATATTTTTCTGGTAATTTTTAGATTATCATATGATTTTATAAGGATTTATAGAATTAATAATGATTATTTCACGTAATTGTAAAATTACTTTTTAGAACCAGAAATCGTCCCACTTCAATCGTTTTTGCGTTTTTACAACCCGAAACTCTTCCGAAAACTCCTTCCTAACCTAATCTGGTAATTCTGAACACTTTTCATGTTTTGACTTTTTCGATCCGGGGTACGGTTTGACCTGTACGAGTCCCGGCGTGAAATTTTCGATACGCAAATCATTTTATAGCCCGATAAAAATTCGTATCCTCAGAAGGCGAGATATTACTACCTTGTTTTCGTATAAAATGTTTTATAGGAAGTTCCCTTTTGATAATTACCCAAGTTTGGTATTAAAATCATATCTTCTTTGTAGTTACTTAGCGGCTAAGTAACCTATTTTCGGATCCGATATGTAAATGTAATTATGCAATTATTAAGCAAATAAAATATGTAATGGTTCTGTCAGCAATGTGTCGTTGTAATATTAATTGTTTGTGATTTGTTGAATGCGGAGATTAATTTTTAATTAATTATCGAGCTGTATGAATTTAATTCATTTTAAAGTGATTTTATTGAATAATTATTCTCATAAATGTTAAAATTGTTTCAAAAATTATATTTATGCTTTTATAATTTCAATGTTTATTTTTAATAGTTTATAAAATTCATAAATTAATATTTTATTAATTATTTATCTTTAAATGAATTTCTGATTGCATTTAATTGAGTATTTAATTTCAGAATTCTTCAAAATTATGAAAATTTATTTTATTACTTTTTAATTATTTCTGAGATTTTAAAATTATTCCGGCAATTTTATAACCTTTAAGTACACGCGAGTTCATTCGTTAAATCATTAATTGCAAAAATGTTACGTATTTCAAAAATATTTTAAACAAAAAGTTTGAAATTAATGATTTAATTGCTTCAGAATATTTATAAGATTTAAAAATTATTTTGATATTATTTGACGAGTTCTCGCACGCAACATATATCAATTTGTTGAGATTTGATAATAACGGGAGCGGGATCGAATAAAAAAGAAAAAAATTATAATAAAAACACACACCACACCCCTGCACCCCCCACCTCCTCTCTCTCTCGATCTCTTCCTCTCTGCGCTCATCTCTCCCCACCGACTCTCTCTGCCCTTTGATTTTCTCTTATCCCTCTATCTCTTTCTTTCCCTCTTTACTCTCTCTCCCCTGCTTCCTCGCCTCCTTTTCTCTGCTGTATCGCCACCGCGCCGGCCTCCGGTTCGTTGCCGGTGACTTGTCTCGATTATATTTTTTTACTGGTTTAATATAGATATATATATATATATACACGCATATATTTGTGTATGTCAGTTGGGGTTAGATGGTGTTGTTTCCTGTCTTGCTGCCCTCTTTTATTTTTCTGGCTTATTACATTTCTGGTTGCCGCCGGTCCTTTTTCCGATGAGGCGGCCGGAGCTTTGTGCTGCACGTTCGCGCATGCTCCTATGTTGTCTTGTACTGTATTGTTGTTTATTTGACCTGGTTATTGCTGGATTGATAAATACTTATGAAATAAATGTTTCCGTGCGGTTAGATTTTTAATTAATTGGTGGAATTCGCGCCAGGAAACCTGAATTTAATCGGGTACCCGTGAATTTTACCGCCGTCGGCGATCAGCCTCGTCGAGCCGACGGTGGACAATGATGATTAATTATGAGTCCTAAATTATAATTAAATATAATTAGTTGATAAAATGAAATGCAAAATGAAAAATACGAATAAAAACATAAAAAATACGAATAAAAATATGAATAAAAATAATTAATAACTGAATTGTATCATTGATTGGGATTGCGAATGGTGGTTGATTGTTGTTGTTGTGATTGGATTGTTGTTGTGGATTGACGTCGAATTGTTTCGACGGCTAGGCCGATAAACAAAGGTGACGCTGCCCGATTTTCGGGAAATTAATTCCGAAAATACGGGAATGTAACTTATAATTATCGGAGACGTCGAACGAAAGTAAATAATTATATCATACGAACCTAGTTGTGTGTTGTTATAAAAATATTTTATAATCCATTACCCTATTATTTTCAAACAACGAATATACGTACTTTCCGAAAACAAACACCGAACCGAGTTTCGAAGATGTGAACCATAAGTGTTATGTGTATTTAAATAATACATATAAATATAAGTTGGATTATGAAATCGTACGAGTAGAATGGGATAGTGATGTGATGTTAAGCGAAGCTATTATCTGAATTAGGGTATTTTAACCCTGTAGGTCCTAGTCAGAAGACCCGAGATTTGACGTTGGACTAGGAGTGATCTAGCGATTTGATGTCGAGATTAACGAAGTCCCAATCAAAGGGCCTGAGTGTTGGGATTGTATCCAGAATGGGATAATAGTTTGACAATAAGGCTGAACGTTCAAGTCGAACCAAAGTCAACTAGTAATAGCGATTAAAGCTTATTGAGGCAAGTATTCCTGAACCTTCTTTTAAAATACTGCAATTATTTCTTCGTTCCTATTCCAAGTTCAGAATAGTTAACTGTTTTATATTTCGCTACAATTACTCTTATTATGCATGTTCCTTTCATTATTGTTCCTATAATTCGATTGCTCTCTTGAGAAAATATCCATTCTTTCGGGTTATTTGCGAACCCTTAATTGGGATGTTTTGAATTCAAAATGATTTGACATCAAAACACTCTACGGGCTGGATGTTTACTGTAAATGCCAGTGATGAGCTGGATCCTATGGGTCGGGGATGGACCGGACCCTTGGGCAATAGAGCCTAGGTACCTGAATGGATCTATACGGTTGGGTATAGATCTACACTGTATCCTGACTGATCAGCAGGATATAAGTGTGAACTAGTGTCCAGTCTAATTTGTTGTTGATCGCCATTAACGGAATTCTCTCTCGAAAGGTTTTATGATTCCAAAACCAGGAAAAACCCTGATTCAGGAGATGAATCTGGGAATCGCTTGTCACTTTTGGATTTATAATCAAAGGCTGATGACAACCAACGTTTATTCGCTCAACTCACTCAAATAAATATAATTGTTTGAAATCGTTTGAAATACTTGAAACTCAAATTATATACTTGCTGGGCATTTTTGGCTCACTCTTGCTTTGTAAATTCTTATTTCTGCCAGAAACAGATAAGGATAAAAGTGAATAGCTTTGATAGACAGCAGAAGTTAGAGAAATCTCCGCTGCGGGAGGTTGAAGAAGTTAGAAGAATATGGCAAGAGCATTAGGTCAAAGGTATTTCCACTTGTATTCTAATTATTGTAAGTTGTAGAAGGTTAGATTCTTGTTTCATACCATAACCTGTAAATGATCCGGATTCAAGGGGTTAATTGAATATTCTTTTATTTTATGTAAAGATTGTTTCGTGACACCAAATCTTGACCCCATATTTGGTTTATTACATAAACTCTTCTTTAAGAACTTGAAAGTAGCCACACACTCGTCATCAAACTGAAACGGGCCATCCTTCTCCAGAAGATTGCACAAAGGTTTAGAAGTCTTTAAGAAGTCCTTGATGAACCGCCTGTAGAAGCTCGCATGGACAAGAAAACCGTGAACTCCCTTAACAGAAATTGGTCGGGGAAGATTTTTGATGACCCCCACTTTGTCTTTGTCCAACTCAAGACCCTTGCTAGAGACCTTGTGCCCAAGAATAATGCCCCGTCGCACCATAAAATGATATTTCTCCCAATTGAGAACCAGATTGGTCTCAATAGACCTCTTGAGAATGTCGCCTAGATTCTGCAAGCACTCATCAAATGAATCACCAAACACAGAGAAATCATCCATGAACGCCTCCACATTCTGACCAATCATATTAGAGAAGATAGCCATCATGCATCTCTGAAATGTGGCCGGTGCTCCACATAACCCAAAAGAAACTCTTCGAAAGGTGAAAGTACCAAAATGACACGTGAAAGTATTCTTCTCCTTATCTTCTGGAGTAATGCAAATTTGATTATAGCCATAATAACCATCCAGAAGATGGTAGTACTCATGCCCAGCCAATCTGTCGAGCATCTGATCAATAAACGGCAGAGGGAAGTGATCTTTTCTTATGGCCTTGTTCAGCTTCCTGTAATCCATGCAAACTCTCCACTCCGTGACTGTTCAAGTAGGAATGAGCTTATTCAACTCATTAGCAACGACTGTGATACCTCCCTTCTATGGTACACACTGAACCGGACTCACCCAATAATTGTTAGAAATTGGATAGATGATTCCTGAATCCATCCACTTAAGGATTTCCTTCTTTGCAACTTTCTTCATGATAGGGTTTAACCTTCTTTATTGCTCAACAGTAGGCTTGCTACCTTCCTCTAGCAGAATTTTAGGCATACAATAAGAGGGGCTGATTCCCTTGATATCTGCTATAGTTCAATCAATTGCCGATTTGAATTCTCTAAGAATTCTCAAAAGCTTCTACTCGTCGCTACCTGAAAGGTCAGATGCAATAATAACAGGAAAAGTAGATGCATCACCGAAAAACGCATACCTCAAATGTTTAGGTAAAGGCTTAAGCTCAAGAGTAGGAGCTTCCTCAATAGATGGCTTGAGGTGCTTAGGAGCTTTGTTCAACTCCTCCATTCCCAGAGATTCAAAAGGCATATCAATCTTCTTCTTCCAGGGAGAAGCATTCAGAAATTGCAAATGCTCATTCCCTTCACCATCTTCACTATCGGAATTCCTAAATAAGGCCTTCTCTAAGGCATCAGACCTTAGCAATTAATCAAGTTCTGAAGTAACCACAGAATCAACCAACTCCACTTTTAAGCACTCCTCATTTAGTAGGGAACTTCATGGAATTGAACACATTAAAAGTTACATCCTGATCCATCACTCGCATGGTGAGCTCACCTTTTTGGCACATCTATCAAGGTTCAGCCTGTAGCCAACAAAGGTCTTCCCAAGATTATGGAATCTTCTTATCCTCCTCGAAATCAAGAATAACAAAATCAGTTGGGAAGATGAGTTTATCCACCTTGACCAAGACATTCTCCAAAATACCTCGCGGATATGTAATAGAAAGGCCGGCCAACTGCAAAGTCATATAAGTAGGCTTTGGATCAGGAAAGTTCAACTTCTTGAAGATTGACAAGGGCATCAGATTGATGCTAGCTCCCAAGTCACATAGACACATGTCAAATGACACATTTCTAATGGTGCAAGGAATAGTGAAGCTTCCAGGATCTTTAAGCTTCGGAGGCAACTTCTGTTGCAGCACAGCATTGCATTCCTCCGTGAGAGCAATGGTCTTTAAGTCATCAAGCTTCACCTTCTTAGAGAGAATACCTTTCATGAACTTCGCGTAACTAGGCATTTCTTCAAGAGCTTCAGTGAAAGGTATGTTGATGTGAAGTTTCTTGAACACCTCCAGAAACTTCTCAAACTGCTTATCCAGCTTTTTCTTCTACAGTCTCTTAGAAAAATGAGGTGCAGGATATATCTGTTTCTCCCCTGTATTACCCTCAGGAGGAGTGTGCTCAACAGTAGTCTTCCTTGATTCCACTTTTGCTTCCTTCTACACTTCTTCTTCTTTAGCCTCAACTTCAGATTGTGAAGACTTAGCTTTTTCAGGATTTGCAACCTTACCAGACCTCAATGTAATTGCCTTCACATGCTCCTTAGCTTCCTTCTTGCCTGGCACTTCAATATTGCTCGGAAGCATGCCAGGTTGACGATTCAGTAATGCATTAGCAATTTGCCCAATCTGATTTTCCAAGGTCTTGATAGACACAGCCTGGCTCTTGCACATGAGCTCAATAACTCCAATTCAGATTTTTCATTAGCTTGCGATAACTGGTGAAGTTGAAGTTATTTCCTAGGGGTATATTTTGGTTGCTGAAAACCAGGAGGGTTATACTGCTTTGCTGTGTATGGCTAATAAGATTGATGCACCGCATTCCGATTGTTACTCCAGCTGAAGTTAGGATGATTGAAGTTATTTGGATGATAAGTGGCTGGAGCTTGTTGCTGTGATCTCTGAAAGTTGCTCACAAATTGAGCCGATTCGCTAGAAATAGCGCACTGCTCAGATTCATGCACCCTCGTACAAAGCTCACAAACACTAGTGATTTGATTAACTCCATAATTCACCAAAGAGTCCACTTTCATCATCAAAGCTTGAAGTCGAGCAACTATAGTAGTAGTTGTATCCATTTCCAGAATTCCTACGACCTTCCCTTGCAACATTCTTTGCGTAGGATTCTGGTATTCATTAGATGCCATGAGCTCAATCAACTCATGAGCTCAATCAACTTATAAGCTTCATGAGAGCAAACTGAGTAAGACCATTCCTAATCACAGCAGTCTTCACCATAGGAAAGAATTTAGTGAGAAACTTTTGAGCTAGATCCTCCCATTTGGTGATAGACCCTGGTGGTAGAGAATGTAACCAGCACTTTTCTTTATCCCTTAGAGAGAATGGGAAGAGCCGTAGCTTGATAGCATCTTCAGTTACCCCATAGAACTTGAAAGTGTCGCAGATCTTGATGAAATCCCTGATGTGCATGTTGGGGTCTTCTGTAGGAGAACCCCCAAACTGAACTGAGTTCTATATCATCTGAATCGTGCTCGACTTGATCTCAAAAGTGTTAGCCGAGATGGATGGTCTGATGATGCTCGACTGAATATCATTGATCTTAGACTGAGAATAGTCCATCAGAGACTTAGGATTTTCTGCTTGATCTCCCATCAATACTAAAGCTGGTTCCTCGATTTTCTCTTCTTCTTCTACTTTCTCTTCATCCTCAAAAACTTCCCTTCGAATCACTACATCTTCTTCCTCGGCTTCATCCAGATTTCTTTTACGAGCCCGCGAACGCGTATGCATACACGCTCGCTAGAGTACCTGAAACACGACAAGGAAAAAAGTAAGTAAGTAACAATGTCGGAGTCAATGACCTTTACCGATCACTGATGAGAAACACATAAGCTAAAAGTTAACACTGCAGTCCCCGGCAGCGGCACCAAAAACTTGTTAGTCGCTAAACACGCTCTAAAATTCACGTAAGTATACACGTTTGCAAGTAATATAGAATTATTTCTAGTTCGTTCCCACAGGGACAGGCTAAGATTAACTTTGTGATTTATGCACTTATGCAACCATGATATGGCTATTATTCAATGCTAAGACGAATAACAATTTGGGGTTTGATTATACTATAATTAACTATTGAGAATTATACTAGAGAACATTAACTAAAGAGAGTAAAGAGAGTTGAATAATATATGACACAAATATGGGATTCTAACTTCATTAAGTACTTCATTCAATAGCCTTTTCGTTCTCAACCTTAACATTTAATGGTGATGACACTAATCAGATAACACGAAACTGATAAATACCAACTTTCGTTGCACGAATACCATACTACCAGACATTCACAAAAGAGATAGAAGCTGAATAGAAACAAATTATATTGAGACCCTATATGTCTATAGAATTTGACAACACAACGTTTAATGCACGAGTTATCTATCGTGATTACATAGGGCAAGTAAGATGGTTAAAATTACGTACGAATCATGCATAACAATAACACATGAACCTATGCTAGCATGGCAAGTTCTAAATACTTAAATTCACTTTCACTTCATTAAGAATTAACACGATATCTTATAAGTTCATGATTCTCATAAGACGAATAAGCACAACCAATACCAGGTTATCATACAATCACCACACACTAAGGCATCGAGATAAATCAACTAAAGAAATCCATAAATAAATCCGCTAGAACCCCACGATAACGATTAGCCCATAATCAGACTCATCATCAACGTGGGTTCTGATGAAAGCATGGTATAATAAATGTAGTCTTCATAAACGAATAATAAACAAAGTACGAAATCCAGAGTATTAGGTTCAACAAAACAAGAAACGAGCATCCAAGATTACAACTTAGAACAAAGAATCACAAGAATAAACTAGATCTTTTTCGCCTTCGTTGAATTGTGCTATAGGTCTTCTTGTCATCTTCTCCTTAAGCTCTGTTATGGATCTCTCTTGAAAAACATCTTATAAGCACGACCGACCCAGCGCGGCCGACCCTGCGCGTCCGACCTAGCGCGGCCGCACGCTTCATCAGCGCGGGCGCGCCGTGCTCCTGGAGAAAATTCTGCTTTTCTTCAATTCATGCTGCAATGAGTTGGTTTCCCGAGCTTTATTCTATGGACACCATCCTAACACCATATTAGCATAAAAACAATGCTAATTCACTTGATTTCCGAATTAATGCCTGAAATACAAAAAACCAGAAAACACATTAAAATACCAATAACTTCAGTACAAATATACCAATGCAAAGCTTAATGGAGCATTATAAAGTGTCATAAATGCCAATCAAAAGCTGGTTGTAAAAGGTTACACTGATGCTAGCTTCCAGTCAGATAGAGATGATTCAGTATCTCTGTCAGGTTTTGTATTTTGCCTTAATGGAGGTGCTGTAAGCCGGAAGAGTTCAAAGCAAGAGACAGTAGTTGATTCCGTTGGGATTCATGGCACAAATGCAACGGAAAAATAAAAAATAAATATGTAAAATGAAACCCCAAACACAGGATCCATGCGAAATAAGACATTTAATTCGGAGATTAGATTTTAACATTAAATAAAGCTTTCTGTATGAATGTAATGGAAGTTCTGATCTTGATGAATCACCGCAGCCCTCCTTGCAAAGATTTGCTCTCCAAGGTATCCACACGAACGTCCAATCGTCCAACAATCACCCGAGCCGATACTAGCCAATTTTTGTTGCCTCTTCCTCTCTCTCATTCTCTCTAGCCTCTCTAAGATGTAGAGCTGCTAGGGATTTTTAAAAAATGTTACATAACTTCTAACCCTAAAAATATACATCTTAATGTATATATAGGGGAGAGAGGATTAAGGCATAACCCTAAACCTAATGGGCTTCTGAAAATAACCCATTCTATTTTCGGGTTTTATTTATTACTATTAAATTTGAATTCTAATATAATTAATCAATTCTCACTTAATTAATTTAATATTTAAATTTGAATTAATAATAATAAAATATTTAAATTCATAATTTAAATAACACTCCGTTTAAACATTTTTTGTATGTGACCCTTTAGGTTATTATTGCATTGGCAATAATAAAATTATAAACGAGTGGCATCTAGTAATACATCTATGCTACCCAAGTAATAATAATTTGCGATTCAATTAAACCATTCGTGAATAATGTATAATGTAATATAATCCCGTTAGCCTTATATTATAGATCAAACTTGAGGCATGCATTGTGTCATCCTCTGTTAGCGTTTAATTCTTGTTTCCTTGATCAATGGGTAAACTATTAAATAAATTAGTATTTGAGCATGACCATGCATTTTATAGTCTTACTCAATCAGAAGGCCAATAATATCACTCTTTTAATATAAGAGGGCTAAATGCCATCTAGATCGTTCATATTTCTCATACGATTCATAATATACCCAATGTCTACTTTTATTATTACCCGGTCAAGGATAACTTTCAATAGTATCAAAGTATATTAATTCTCGTATACAAATATAATGACTTCAGGTCTAAGGATCAATACATCATTATCACTGTGAGATTAACTTATGACACTATTAACATGTAGTATCTCACAACGGGTCAATCCAGCACCATGTATCTAATACATGTGCCTATTTTTTGACTTTAGTATCACCATACCTCTGACTAATGAGATGTGATCATCAGTCAACAAACACACTAGTCTCAATGAATTTATTAACGTCCCTTAACAATAATACTTGACTAGGGACCATTAAGAATATCAATATTATTCTCATAATCTCATTTCTAAGTCACGTACTTAGAGATATAGATTTACATAGCATATTCCAAGGACATTTATTAGTCTAATATTTTATAGCAGAAAATAAAGATATAATAAATTAATAAAGAATAATCCATAGAATCATAATTAATAATCCAAATATCTCGTAACATAAACATAATAGTTTTATCTCTAGGACACACACACTAACAGATTCTATAATGGAAGCTGAGTATATTGCTACCAGTGAAGCAGCCAAGGAGGCTGTTTGGATGCATAAATTCATAACGGGACTTGGTGTAGTTCAATCGATTATAGATCCAGTTGATATTTATTGTGGTAATAATGGAGCCATCGCGCAGACTAAAGAACCAAGGTCCCATTCCCGGACAAAGCATATACTTAAGAGATATCACCTTCATCGAGAGATTAACGAAAGAGGGTATATATATATATATATATGTAAAGTGTATATTGATGATAATGTTGCAGACCCACTGACTAAGGCTTTGTCGTAGAAAAAGCTCGAAGGTCATACTAGTTCCATGGATATTAGATACATGGGTAATTGGCTCTAGTGCAAGTGGGAGATTGTTAGTGTGTGTGCCCTAGAGACAACACTATTATGTTTATGTTACGAGACATTTGGATTATTAATTATGATTCTATGGATTATTCTTTACTAATTTATTATATCATTATTTTCAGTGATAAAATGTTAGATTAATAAATGTCCTTGGAATATGATATGTAAATCTATATCTCTAAGTACGCGACTTAGAAATGAGATTATGAGAATAGTATTGATAATTCCTAAAGGTCCCTAATCAAGTACTATTGTTAAGGGAAGATAATAAATACGTTGAGACTAGTGTGTTTGTTGACTGATGATCACATCTCATTGATCATAAGTAAGGTGATACTAAAATCACAACACAGGAACATGTATTAGATACATGATGCTGAATTGACCCGTTGTGAGATACTACATGTTTATAGTGTCATAAGTTAATTTCACAGTGATATGGCTATATTGGTCTATAGACCTGAAATCATTATATTTCTATACGAGAATTAATATACTTTGATAATATTGAAAGTTATCCTTGACCGGGTAATAATAAAAATAGACATTTGTTATAATATGAATCGTATGAGAAATATGAATGATCTAAATAGTATTTAGCCCTCCTATATTTAAAGGAGTGATATTATAGGCCTCTTGATTGAGTAAGACTATAAAATGCATGGTCGTGCTCAAATACTGATTTGTTTAGTAGTTTACTCATTGATCAAAGAAACAAGGATTAAATGTTAATAGAGGATGACAAAATGCATGCCCCAAGTTTGATCTATAATATAATGCTAAAGGGATTATATTACATTATATATTATTCACGAAAGGTTTAATTGAATCACCAATTATTATTATTAATTGGGTAGCAATGATGTATTACTAGATGCCACTCAGTGGTTATAATTTTATTATTAGAAAATAAAATTATTGCCAGCGTAATAAAAACCTAAAGGGTCACACACAAAGAACGTTTAAAACGGAGTGTTATTTAAATTATGAATTTAAATATTTTATTATTATTAATTTGAATTTAATTATTTAATTAATTAACTGAGACTTGATTAATTATATTAGAATTCGAATTTAATAGTAATAAATAAAACATGAAATCAGACTGGGTTGTTTTCAGAAGCCTATTAGGTTTAGGGTTAGGCCTTAAACCTTCCTCCCTTATATATACATTAAGATGTGTATTTTTAGGGTTAGAAGTCATATAATTCATTTTTGAGAAAAACTCTAGCAGCTCTATATTTTAGAGAGGCTAGAGAGAGAGAAAAAAAAGAAAGAAAGAGGCAAGCTAATCGGTTAGTAACTGCTCCGGTGATCGTTGGACAATCGTACGTTCGTGTGGATATCTTTGGAGAGCAGATCTTCTCTAGGAGGAGGGCTTCTGTGATTCATCAAGATCAGGACCTCCATTACTATCATACGGAGAGCTTTATTTAAGGTAAACATCTAATCTCTGAATTAAATGTCTTGTTTCGCATGGATCCGGCGTTTAGGGTTTTGTTTTCATATTTAATTTTGATTTTTCCGCTGCGCTTGTGCCACGAATCCCAACATATGGCGTGTCCTCCCATTGTGTCTTGTAGCCTAAAACATAATTCTTTATCCTTTTGCCTCAATTTAATTCCAATTGACCCGTATTTGACCCAAAATATTCAACACCAAATTTTGGTTATAACAATTGGTATATCCACAACATAATTCAACCATTAATCCACATAAAAGGAGTTTAATATTACTATTGTTGTTCCAACATAAATAGAGTTCCAACATCAAGAGACAAACCAAGTCTAACAAAAATACAAAAGTCTAAAGAGCACACAAGAAAGTTAAGGTTTACACATGATGTTAAGTTAATTTTATATAGACAAAAATATTCTTAGTTCATCATCTTTAAACATCATGTATTGTTGCTTCTTCCTCACCATATATGGTCCATCCTCGGCATATGCGACAACCAACAATTTTTTTACATTGATATTCAGTGAAATATTCTCCTCTTCACTGTCATCACCTTTTTTGCTGTATCACCCTCGATAAACATCATAAACAGAATTTGTGGACATCTGTCTAAAGCTATTTGACATAAAATATTGTAGCTTTAATATGAATAGAGATGCATAATAAGATGGACACTATATAACATGTGTGCATTAGACAATCATAAATAGTTGGAATTTTATAATTTAACAAGTTAATTGGAAATTGAAAAGACATCATGTTTGATAATTATAAACTTCAAATACATGAAAAAGACCAATAAAAAAGCATAAAATATAATTATCAATACTTAACAGAAAATAAAAAGGTACTATAGGACATACTTTTTCCGTAGCTATGCATACAAATCCCGTTCCAGACTTGAAGAAAACTACCTACAATTGGAAAAAACACAAGTCAAATAATGGAAAAAAATAGAGAATAATATATTGATTCATATAAAAAAATATGTATGAAATAATAAATTGAAAGTAGTGCTATCTAAATAAAAGATGAAAAAAATACAACCAGAATACATTGGTTTTGTTGGAGAAATTTTACTAGACTGGACCGGAGAGGATTCAAGTGAAACCTTCTTTTTAGTGGAAAGAATCGAAGATACAGTAGGTATTGCGGTTGCTCTTTGTGATCCTCCACCCACTCATACTTATTTTAGACAAGCTTCATGTTTAGTCCCTCGAGAGGAACTAAATGCAGAGTTCAAAGCAATCAAAGTTGAAGCTCATTGAGTTGATCGGAAGCAATAAAATAGCTTGACAATAACAAATATAGATAAGCATTTTGTAATTACAACAATACTCCTATGGACACAAATTTTTATATATACAAATACATCTTGTTAGGTAATAACATACTCAATAAAATTGATAATTAGTCATACAACTATCATAATTATAACAGTAAAATAGTTTTCTAACATGGAAGTCTTGATTTATTAAGGAAGAGAAAATCACTTAAGCTTTAGCATTAGACTAGTAACATGACATAAACAACGAAAATTATGTTTAGTTATTTGAATAAATCAAGAGTGTATGCAAAAATATGTTGACCTTAGATTCGGTTCTCTTTATTGCTCTTCAAGACACTAAGCAACCGTTTATCGCTCTACTATGAAGCTTTACTTTGAATTTGTAGGGAATCCAACTTTATGTCTGAGACATAAGTAGTATTATTAAATTAGTCAAAAAAATTGAATTCATATTAAAACTTTACCTAACTTTTTGCTACCATTAAGAACATTATACATCAATTGCACATCCATTGATATGCCTTATTAAAGTAAATCTTACATCTTTCAAATATATGCCTATTAGCCGATTATAGAACACACTAGACAAAATTTCATAAGGAATAGAGCATAGGCTGCAACTTTATGTTAATATTCAAGGTGAACACTACAAAGTTTCATCCTTGTTCCAAATTATAGCATCCAAGGATGAACAGACCAGAAGATTATTTATATTTATAGTATTATGCAAACAATTTGTCTTAATTTAAAGTTAAAAAGGTACATATCATATAGATTGAACTATTCAACACTACAAAATACTAAGAATAACAAACCTCTTTAACCATAACTTATAATGGAGTACAAAATCATAGCATGATGCATAAAATGGTAGGAATAAGTTGAACCTGCAAAAATAGATACCACAGTTATTATAACAAGCAACCAATTGTTCAAAAATTCATTTTTAGGGCCCCTAAGAATAATAACAACCACAAGAAAGGTAATCACAAAGGTCAACATTCCCTCGACAATCGCTCAAGTGTGCAAGTCGACTTTCAAATATGGTCTCATCACCATGTATTTAATTTATTTTAGAATTACCTCTATGATTGTTAATTCACCAAAAGTTGTTTTTGCTGCATGTAAAAGAACACTGAAAAAGTAATTTAATTGCCTCATTCTAAAGTATATAAATAACACTATCTTTATTTATAACAAAGCACAATTAGGTTAGGGTAATAATGTATTTTAGATAACAGTTTTAACATCATAAAATATTTAAAAGACAACCAAAGAGCTAGCATTTCATATTAAAATTTAATGCCCTTCCCGTCTAAATCTTGGCCAGAATATCAAAGGCAGTCATATTGTGATATCTTGAATTGTAAAGAATGATCATTGTTATTATTTGAGTACTTTATGTGATTTTATATATTGAATGTATAGAATTGTGGATATTTTATTCATGTTTCACGAGTTCGTATCTTTAAATGGTTAATATGCTAAATGATGGTTTGTGTTAATCTTTGTCGGTCTTATGAAAGTAGTTGATTACTTTTACTATTCTCAAACTTTATTGAAAAAGTCGATCGTTTAATCGAAATCGGTAAATTTAGTTTGGTTTGCAATTTATGTCCACTTAGAATGCTCTATAAAGGCTTGGATTGATGTTTTGTACTCAAGTTATTTGTGTTTTTGATGTATTTTTGGTAGTGTTTTGCATTTCAGGCATATATACGGACACGAGGTGATTTAGCATTGCTTTAATGCTAAATTGGTGTTAGGAAGGTGTCGTGAAGATTCTCATGGAAAGCCATCAAGAACCAGCAAAATAAAGAAGGCAAATTAATTTTTTGCATAAGGTCAGCGCGCCCCCGCGGTGCTAGTGCGCGCCCGTGCCGAAGATGCAGAAAGACAGCACGCCCGCGCTGGTGAAGCGCGCGGCAGCGCCGTGTCGGGATTTCAGAATCCCGTTTCAATTAGAAGAGTGATTTCCGGGCTTCTGGATTAATTAGGCTGCTATTTAAGGACAACTTGAAGATGTTTTTCAGAACGGAGCTTAAGGAAAAGACGACGAGAAGACCTGTAACACAAATACAACCAAGGAGAAGAAGATCTAGTTTATTCTTTTGATTCTTTGTTTCAAGTTGTAATCTTGGGTGCTCGTTTATTGTTTGTTGAACCTAATACTTGTATAATGTACTCTGAATATTATTCATTTTATAAAGACTTAGTTTATTATACCATACTTTCATCGGAACTCATAGTGATGATGAGTTCGGTTATGGGCTAATCATTATCGTGGGGTTCTAGCGGATTTACTTATGGATTTCTTTAGTTAATTTGTTTCGATACCTTAATGTGTGGTGATTGTATGATATCCTAGTATTGGTTGTGCTTATTCGTCTTATGAGCGTCGCGAACTTATAAGATAGTGTGTTAATCTCTAATGAACTGAGAGTGAATTTAGAGGTTTAGAACTTGCCATGCTAGCATAGGTTCATGTATTTGTTATGCATGATTAGTAGATAATTTTAACCATCTTACTTGCTCTATGTAATCAATATAAATAACTTGCACATTCAACCGTCATGTTGTCAAATTCTATAGAGATATAGGGTCTCAATATAATTGGTGTCTATTCGGCTTCTATCACTTCTGTGGATTTCTGGTACTAGGGTATTCGTACAACGAAAATTGGCATTTACTAGTTTCGTGTTATCTGATTAGTGTCATCACCATTGCACGCTAAGGATAAGAAAAAAGGCTATTGAATTAAGTAGTAATGAAGAAAGAATCCCGTGTTTGTGTTATATAAGTAAATCAACCTTTTAATCTCTTTGTTAATTGCATGTTAGTTAATAATCTTAGTTATAAACAAAACCAAATTGTTATCATCTTAGCATTAAATAATAACCATACCATTGTTGAACAAGTACATTAATTGAAATTAACATAAACCAGTATTTATGGGAATTAACTAGAAATAATTTTATATTACTTGCGATCGCGTACACTTGCGTGAATATTAGCGCGTGTTTTCGTCCTAATAAGTTGTTACCGCGTCAAAAATGTTATTTGGTACTTATCTATGTTCTCCCTAATAGCGGGTGAGTCGTAAAAATATTCAAAAATAATTTTATATGACTATTTGTTACATGTTAAATGAATAATTATGTTTTTATTATTATTTAAAATTGTTGCAGGCCATAATTTAATATGTGATAGAATTGCATGCGGTCCTGTTGGCGAGACCGTATAGCTTTGTTAACGGTTATGTGATAACTCAACACGAGAACAATACTAGAACAAGATTGGTAAATTGTAACATCCCAAAATCCGGGGTCAAGGTTGGGTGTCACCAAAAAATATTAAATAGTATAGACCTCTATATTAAAATAAATATAGGGATAACCCCTCAATTCTGGATCGTTTATAAGTTATGGTATGAAACAAGAATCTAAGTTTCTAATATTTATAACAACTAAATTAAATTTTATTATCTCTTTACTAATTTCCTCGTCTTAGTCACTCTGACATCTTGAATTTCTGGCAGTTGTGATCTCTCCAATATTGTTGTCTATTAAGAGCTATTCACTTTTATCCTCATTTGACACTGAAAGAAATAAGAATTCACAAAGCAAGAATGAGCCAAAAATCCCCAGCAAGTATCATAAATAGTTTCAGGTATTATGATAAAAAGGAACTTCTGGAAACAATCTTTAAATGATTTTATTAAAACTGTTGAGCGAATTACATATCGGCCCTTATCAGCCTCCAATCATAGATAAAGAAAATCAATGAACAGTTCCCTGACTCATTTCCTGAATCAATTCTTTGTTCAGTTTTGTAATCATAAAACTCTCCAAGAAGGAATGCCATTAAAGGCAATCAACAATAAATTAGAATGGACACTAGAATCAACATTCACACTGATACCCTGTTGATCAGTCAGGATATAGTGCAGATCTATACCTACTACATATATCAACTCGGTACCCAGGCCCTATGGCCCAATAAACAAAGGGTCCGGGCCATCCCAGGCTCTTAGGGTTCAGTCTATCCCTGGCCCTCATATCAAAGGGTCCAGTCATCTCTGGCCCTTATCGTAACCATCCAGTTCGTAGAGTATTTTGATTTCAAATCATTTTGATTTCAAAATATCCTGATTCGGAGTTCGCAAATAATCCGGAATAATAGGTATTTTTTCAAGAGACCAATCAATAATAATAAGGAACAAGAACAAAAAGGTACTTGCATAATTAAGAGTAATTGCAGCGAAATGTAAAACATTTAACTACTCTAAATTTAGAATAGGGAAGAAATACTGCCTCAATCGATCCGCTTTCTAACTTTCAATCACCATTCTATGTTCACTTATATTCTGTATCCACTCGTTTCACATAATCAGACTTTATTTTTAATTTATCTGTCTGGCCTTGAATGCCTCAAACTATGCATATATATCATAAAAGATTCTATTTCAATTAACCGACAATATATAATTTTCTAGTCTATACGTTTATCCTTATCATCTACCCATCCGATAATAACAGATAAGGATCATCTTTGATCATGTAAAGCTTAATAGACACGTGGGCTCACAATTCACATAACATGTAAACATATAAGGAACATATCATACAATTCATATAACACATAATTCAGTTCATGAAAACATTCGACTCGATGTGTTTAAAATTGAAATCGAGTCGAAATACGAATTTTCGATATTTACGTGACCCAGAAACGTTTATAAAATTAAGCGACCTTTCAAAAATAAAGATTTAATGTCTCGAAATTATTTTTAATAGAAGAAAAAGAATTTCTAAGTCTAGACACGTTTGTTTTGTATTAAACGAACAAACTGTCTATTTATTATGAATAAAACAAGAATAATTAAATTAATAATAATATTAATTGAATTTTAAATACCTATATATAAAATTTAAGAGCTCAAAATGATTTTTAAATCATAATTGGGTTAATTATAAATAATTATATTTTATTTAACTATTTATAGATAAAATTATTTAATTAAATGAATTAATCAATTAATAAAATCTATAAATATTTAATGAAAATAAATTATAAATAATTAAATCAAATTTAGATTTTTGAAAATAATAAAGAATTCGGTGAATTGGAGAAACGGGTTGGGTAATCAGAATTCGGGTCCTTAAGAACCCTCACCGGAAAATGAAGAAGACGACCGGAAAATTTATCGGGTCGCTGCCTGCCCGCTCCGGCGACTCCCCTGGGGTCAAAACGGGGTTATTTCTCCCGATTTTTCATCCAAAATCATCCTAAATTATCACCAAAGTCCTGAAACTGCCACAAAAACAATCAATGATCGATCGATCGTGATTTCCTATCAAAAATCTGAACATCACGTTCGGGATTCCGCCAAAATCGATGCAACAGAAAAACTGAACCAAACGTAGTGTTCTATATACCAAAACAAAGGTCAGTAATTCTACAAGCCGGAAAAATGAAAAATAAAAATGAATTAAAACTTAAAACTCGGTTAACACCACCCAACAACTAACACAAAAATAAATAGCATAAATCGAATGTAAAGAAGTTCATAAAGCTATCCATAACAATCAAATTCATGGAAAATCAATCAAATTCAAAACCCCCAAATTCAAGATATGAACCCTAAAAACGATTTTGAAAAATTAACAATCATTGTATCATTTTGATGATAGTGGTGGATAGAGGATTGAATTACGAACAGTTTGGTTACTTGTACGTCAAATTATTAGACCTACATCACCTTTAAATGATCGATTGATCCTTATGAACACCAAGAACAATTTTCTGAGAATTTTCAGAATTTTTATTTATTTTTCTGATTTTTAATATGAAATAATAATTAAATAATAGATAAATTGTATTTATTTTTATAAAAATAATAACCCCAAAATTATTTAGGGCCTAATTATATCATTTAATAAAAAAAATTAGCCCAAAATTAATAATTAACGGGGAATAATTTTTAATCTAGTAAATGCAAAAATTATGACAAAATTTCTTAAAAATTACGAATAATCCAAATATGCAAGAATATTTAATATTGCATATTCCAAAAATTTTATAAAAATTAAAATATGATTTTTGTGGGTTTTGACGTCCCTGTAAGGGCCCGAAATAATTATTTTTCACGAAACGAAATATTTTCTAAATTAACTAGATGTTCAAAAAATTAATATGGTATACGCCATATTATGCAAAATAAGGCCAATGGCTCTATACGAAATATCATATATTGAAACGAAATCGGGATAGTATAACTTTTAATATAAATCCATTTAACATGAAATATAATACCCGAAAATATCCTGAACCACACAGGACACATATAGCACATAACAGATAACCTTTTATGACCAATTATAATTTATAATATCATAAATCACGTAATACTCATTGTTAGATATATTTGTGATGTCATGTCTAATCTATTGTGTTTAGTTTCATAACTTAATATCAGGACTTATCAGGACTTACTGGAAATCAGAACTTACTGAAGTCAGAACTTATATCAGAACTTAAGGACGCCAGGATTTATATCAGGACTTAAGTGCGGGTACTTCAGATAAGGAATGCCGTTGATTTACAAGAGAGGATCTGGACTAAAATAAAAGAAGATATACATGAAGAGTTGGACAGTTAGAGGACTTGTAGAAGATAATATCTGATTGATATAATTTAGGAGATAGAATTATATTCCATATCAATTAGAAGATATCTTGTAACTGTGTACTATATAAACACAGCTTAGGTTTTACACTATATGTGTTATCATTCACGATAACATTATTCATTGTAACCTAGCAGCTCTTAGTGATATTGTTCATCACTGAGAGTAGTTTAACCTACTTTGTAACAGAGCTTATTATATTGAATAAACTTGATTACTGTTATATACTTGTGTTCTAAATCGATTTGATTGTATAAACACTATATTCAACCCCTTTTATAGTGTTGTGTGACCTAACAAGTGGTATCAGAGCATCTCTGTTGATATACAAATAGTGAGATCCAATTTACAATCATGTATGACAAAACATAAACTCCACCTAAGCCCACCAAAACTCAAGATACTCAAAACAATCAAACCCACAATCGATATGAGAGTATTAGGGTTCCCATACCGAGAGCATCTGAATATCCTATATGGAAGGTAAAGATGGCTATATTTCTGGAAGCCACAGATCCAGAATACCTTGATAGAATTAATGATGGACCATATAAGCCTACCAAGCTTTCTGTTGCACTTGTTGATCAACCAGCAAAGATGATACCAAAGGAGAAAGGTGATTACACACCTGAAGACATCTCTTCTATTGCCAAGGATGCAAGGGTAAGGCATCTGCTTTATAGTGCAATTGACAATGTCATGTCAAACAGGGTAATTGGATGCAAGACTGCAAAGAAAATATGGGATGCTTTGGAGACAAGATGCCAGGGAACTGAAGCCATCAAAAAGAACAGGAAGACTATACTCACACAAGAGTATGAGCACTATGATTCAAAAGCTGATGAATCAGTAACTGATTTATATGACAGGTTTTCCAAACTCTTGAATGATCTATCACTGGTGGACAAGGAATATGATCTTGAAGATTCAAATCTAAAATTCCTTTTAACTCTTCCTGAAAATTGGGATTTGAAGTCTATTACCATAAGGGACAACTATGACCTTGCTGAAACTACTCTTGATGAAATTTATCGTATGCTCAAGACTCATGAACTTGAGATGGATCAAAGGAGAAAAAGGCATGGAAGAAAGTCAAAGAAAGTTGCTCTTAAAGTTGAGGAGGAATCTCCTAAAGTGGTTGTCTCAAAGAGGGGCAAATGAAAGGCTCTCATCATACAGTCTAATTCAGAGTCATCACATTCTGATGATGATGATTCGGAATCTGAAAATTTATCTAAAGTGGATGTTGATGTAGAGATGATGCAACTGTGTGCTCTTATGGTGAAGGGTATCACAAAGATAGCCTACAAGAAATTCAGAATGGGAAAGAAGTTTTCCAGAAAGGTGGAAGTTCTGAAAAGAAAGGGTTCAGAAAGTCTGAAGGCAAAGGAGGGAAGTCTGACAGAGGAGACAACTCAAATGTCAAATGCTACAATTGTGGTGAAAGTGAAGGGTTTTTAGCACATAAACGCAACGAAAACGTAAATTTAAATCTTAAAAAATGAAACTCTCCGCAGGATCCATGCGAAAAATAATATTTAATTTGTAGTTCAGTATGTTTACCTTAAGAAGCTTTACGTTAATGGAAAGATGGAGGTCTTGAATGGTCACCATGTATCCTGTCGCTGGAACGATCTACGCCTTGAAGGTATCCACACGAATGATCGCCCAGAGGATGGGCGTGTACTAGCACGTTCTTGAGGCCGCCTTCTTGCTCTCTCTATCTCTCTTCAAGCTGCTAGGGTTTATGTTTTATCAAATAAAACATGTAACCCTAATTCTATTAGAAAAATATATTATATAGGCAAGAGCTATAGGGCCTCCAACCCTAAACTTAATTTTAGAATTATTATTATTATTAAATTTAAAATTCTAATTATTGTATTATTAAGTCTCACTTAATTAATAACAAATAATTCGAATTTCCTATTTATTTAATTAATTAAGTCACACTTAATTAATAACAAATAATTCGAATTACTTACATTTAATTTAAATCCGAATTTCAATTAAATAATCCTCCAATCATTCTTTGTGCGACTCTTTAGGTTATTATTACGTTGGCAACAATTTTAAATATAATTTAAAATCATAAATAATGAGCGGCATCTAGTAATACATCATTGTTACCCAAGTAATAATAATTAAATCGGTGATCGATTAAACCTTTTGTGTATAATGTACAATGTACTATAATCCTTTTAACCATATATTATAGATTAAACTCGAGGCATGTTATGTGTCATCCTCTTCATAATTTAATCTAGGTTTCCTTGATCAATGAGTAGACTATAACATCAAATCAACATTTGAGCATGGCCATGCATTTCATAGTCTAACTCAAACAAGAGGCCAATAATATCACTCCTATAATAGGAGGGTTAAATCCTTTCTAGATCATTCATATTTCTCATATGATTCATAATATACCCAGTATACACTTTTATCATCACCCGGTCAAAGGTAACTTTTAATGCAACCAAAGTATATTAATTCTCATATAGAAATATAATGATTTCAAGTCTAAGGACCAATACATCATTATCACTGTGAGAATTACTTATGACACAATAGACATGTAGAATCTCACATTGGGTCTTCCAGCACCATGTATATAATACATGTGCCTGTGTTTTGACTTTAGTATCACTATACATATGATCAATGAGATGTGATAATCAATCAACATTCACATTAGTCTTAATGCATTATTATTGTCCCTTAATAATAATACTCGACTAGGGATCTTTAGGAATATAGATACTATTCTCATAATCTCATTTATAAGTCACGTACTTAGAGATATAAAATTACATATCATATTCCAAGGACATTTATTAATCTAACATCTTATTACAAAAAATAAAGATATAATAAATTACTAAAGAACAATCCATATAATCAGAATTAATAATCCAAATGTTTCATAATATAAACATAATAGTGTTGTCTCTAGGGTACAAACACTAACAATCTCCCACTTGCACTAGAGCCAATCACCCAGATATCTAATACCCATGGAACTAGTATGACCTTCGTGCTTTTGCTGCGACAAAGCCTTAGTCAGTGGGTCTGGAACATTATCATCAGTATGCACTTTACATATATGTATATCTCCTCCATACACCAAGAATGAATCTTTAGTCCTTTTCAAGTACTTAAGAATATTCTTAACTGCTGTCCAGTGACCCTCGCCAAGATTAGACTGGTATCTGCTCGTCATACTCAAGGCATACGAAACATCAGGTCGAGTACATCTCATCGCATACATTATAGATCCAATTGTCGAAGCATATTGAACTTTGCTCATACGGCCCTTATCATCTAATAATTTAGGGCAGTTGTCTTTTGAGATCAATATCCCATGAGACATTGGGACATATCCTCTTTTTGCCTCTTACATCCCGAAACGATGCAATACTTTGTCAATGTATGTACTCTGACTTAGGCCGATTAATTTCCTTGATCTATCTCTATAGATCTTGATCCCTAATATATAGGTAGCTTCACCTAAGTCCTTCATCGAGAAACTATTTCCCAACCAAGTCTTAACAGCTTATAGAGAAGGTATGTCATTCCCTATTAGTAATATGTCATCTACATATAGTATTAGGAATGTGTAACACCCCCAAATCCGGGGTCGGGGATTCGGGTTGTCACGAGTTCCATTTCCCTTAATAATACTTAACCTTAACAATCAACCAACTGCTGCGTACTGTGACCCCGCAATAGACACACACACCACAAGTTATAGTCTCAGAGATGAATACCAAAAATAACACAAGTAATTTTACTCCACAATTATAAACCATTTCACCTCAAAAGGGTTTCTGAATAATTTACATATTCTTTGCCATTATTACAATTCATAATATACATAAGTCTGGTTCATCAATAGTTGAAAGCCTAGCCTATTGGTAGTTCCAACCTCAGCTACGGAGGCATCAACGCTTCTAGAAAATTGCGGAACGTTTCCTAACCGCTTGTGAATTGGAAGCTTGGTCCTGTTCATCTTTTCTATCTGTTGTTGTGTGATGAAAGAAGAAAGCAAGGGTGAGCAACAAGCCCACCGAAATAATATGTATTATAATTAACAATTTATGAGCATTCTCATAGTACTCATGAAAGTCTTGGTCAAGAAGAAATGAACCAAGTTTGATGTCTTAATGCGACGAAATCGCAAAATATTCAGTATATACACATATATACTTTTCAAAATCTTTGAAATCCTCTGCCATGTATAATATACACAGAGTTCCAGTTTATAATTGTATAAAAATATCGTTGCAAGGTGATCTCATATATCTAACCTTGTCTCAACATTTTTCTGAAAATCTTTGTCATGCATAAGATAACCATTCATTAGATATAAGTTGAAAATATGAAGTTACAAGATAATCCAATGTACAACCCCCAGATCTGGGGTCAGGGATCCGGGTCGTCACGGTCTTTCTTTCCACAATATCACTTCACTTAATTAATAATAAATAACCTTATGTTATGACCCCACACTAACACACACCACAACCCGTTATAGTCTCAGAGATGAAATTTAAATAAGTACAAGTCCTTGAATCCACAATTAAAAGTTATTACAACCCAAAATGATTACTTGATAAATTTACAGTTAATTGCCATTATCTGCCACAAGTTATAATTATACATAATTAATTCTCAAAAGTAGAATGCCTGATCTACCAATAGATCTACCTCTGCAGCTATAGCAGCTACAACATCAACGGGAAGACGTGGGACGCTTCCCACGCGCTTGCGCTGGGTCTGCTGGAGTCTGGCCATCTTTCCTAACTGTTGTTGTGTGATGAAGAAATAAAGCAAGAGTGAGCCTTACAGCTCGCAAGATAATATATAGTGATAACGATAATACAAGTATCTAAATGGATACCTACTAGAATTCTTTATCATGTGAAAGGTAATTACTTACTGGATATAAGTTTTAAAAGAAAATGAAGTTACCAATTACTTCACTATACTTATACCATTTTTAGAAATCTACTTGAACTACTACTGTTCAAAGTATAATAAGATTCACGAGGTCATCCCATAGATGAGACCACAAATAAAACTTGAAAATATTTGATCTTTGAAATATTTTGAAAAGAAATGAAGTTATGAGATACTTCATTCAATGGATACACCAATAAAACTGTTTGACCCTGTCAATGCTTCGGCAACCACCCATTAGTAGCCTTTCGATCGAAATGCTACGGGTAGTGTTGCAGAATTATCCAAATGGATGATGAACTCATTACGGGAGTTTGCCGCGCCAGGAAGACCACTTACGATGATCAGTCGTAGTAGTACAACCCCACCATTTTCTACATGTAGAGGAGAACCTGTCGGATTTACTTGTCAACCGAACACTGAACTCCTAAGGAATGGACCGCCTTAGCGGAACTTCCAGGCCATTTGGGCCAATATAATAATACGGCTGGGCCGGCACTACTCGGCCACTTACGCCACTCCTAGTTCAGATGAAATCCATGACTCTGAAACGTAAAGCTCGTCCCCACTTTCCCCAAGTAGAAACTTGTTGATACGGCTCCACCAAGAAGTCGTATCTAGTTGGAAAGGAAAACTCACCGATATTTGCCAGGCGATGCCTGTTAATGGATTAACTTGTTCCAAGAATTTTACTTCCCGAGTATTGGGTAAGTAATCAAAACTCTTTTATCAAGACAGCAACCTTGTTGCGAATATAAAACAAACCACAAAGCCGGATCCCTCAGGTTTTGAGCGAGTATTTAAATCCCCTTCGAAAGGAGGATCTTAAATATAAAAATGAGTTTTGGGATCCGCTCTAACTTTTAAAAATCATTTTAAAGACTCGAAAACACTTTAAAGAGTGTTTGGAATAATGCTGATTTAATAAAGTAAATCAGTTTCAATAAAAAGAAATATCTGGATATTATTATTTAAATAATATTTCCATAAAGAATAATCTTTATAAAAATAATTGAAGTAGAAGTTTTAAAACTCTTACTTGAATGAAAATTAAATAATCAAGGATATACTTATACAAAAGTACTATCTTTATTTGAATAATCGAAAATAAGTTTGATTATCGAAACATTATTCTTTAATAAATTAAAGAATATTATTAAATAATAAGCGGAGTCATAATACCTCGAATGAATATTATAAATAATATTCATTAAATAAAATAACAGAGTCATACATCCTCAAATGAATATTCAAGTAATATTCAATAAATAATATAAAGGAGTCATAAGTCCTCGAATGAATATTCAAGATAATATTCATTAATAAAATAAAGTTATCGAATAAACCTTATTAGATTAATAGTTTTGAAAACTATAACCATATATATATATATATATATAAAATCTACTCGGGATCCTCGACTCCCGGTTTTAGAAAATGTTTTCACCTTTGGGTCCCTATACTAAGGGTATATGCAAATTACTGTTATTCTCTAGCATAGGTATTATCAACTGAACCAACAGATATATATGGCAAGAATATGAAACAGGCATGCATATGTACCATATCACATGCTATAATATATCGCAAGAATTTGCTAATATAACCATCATGCATCTACTACAAGATAATGCATATACAAGCGTACACATCACAACAACAGTATAACGGATAGAAAACTTGCCTGAGCGACTGGGGGTGGAAAAAGGCTCGGGACGAGTCTGGTAACCTATAAACAAGTAAGTTGGAATTAAACCAAAGTCACTTGTAAATCTATACTTTAACCAACTTAGACTCTAACGCTTGTTTTGCGCTCACTGATTCTCTTAAGTCACTCGAGTACCCTCGGCTCCACCATTTTTAATAAATTAACCATTACGAGTTTTAAGGCGATTCTTTCGTGAGTGTCTTACCAACTGCCTAACACTCTTACCATAATTGTTTCATACATTAATTAACCCTTTTTGGTCTTTAACTTATGTTTCAAAGTAAGGCGAGGGGAAAAGTTTCGTTCGCGAAACACCGTTACTTAAAACGGTCGTTTCTCCTAAACCGTACATCGGAATCAAATGAACTACATATCAAAACGAAGCTCGTAACATGAACTATCTAAACATGGCAATGGTCAACATCTAGCAGGGGGTACTCGGGTCCTAATGTTATGAACAAAAGCAGTCTAAAGTAAATCAGACATTACGACGGCTATATTTACGCGATTTCCCAAATTTAAACCAACTCAAAACAACCACAATTCAACCCCAATTCACAACCCAATCAAAACTCCATCCAAAATACATTACAACAGCCCCAAACCAACTCATTATAATCCATTTACTTACTCCTAAAACTTGAATTTAAACTATACTACATTCTTTAACCAAATCTTAAGATTTCAACAAATCAATCACCACCATTCCAACCCAAACTCTTAAACAAACAAGTTTCAAGCTACTCTTTACCCTCACAACCATAATCAACCTAATATACAAATTAAAGCTAGGGTTTGGAGATGATATACCTTCCTTGAAGTGGTAGGAGTAGCTAGGAAGCCTTAGGAAGCCTTGAGGAGTCTTAGGAAAGCTTGGATCTTAAAGGAAAAAGAAGAAAATCAAGTTAAAATTCTTGAAGTCACTATTCATTGTCTTCTTCATTGATTTCTTGAAGAAGATTGAGAAAGAATTGAAGGCTTAAACTCATAAGATAGCCCTAACTATGCATAAGGATGACTAGGGAATTATCTTACCAATTTAGGAAGCCTTGATCTTGAGTTTTGAAAATTCTAGCTTCTTGAAAATGAAAAAGCCGAGAGCAATGAAGAAATAAAATGCCTTGTGTTCTTGTTTTGATGAAAAATGAATTGTTTGGCTTGGTTGGTTGAATATTTGATTTGTTTTTGATTAATTACCAATTTAACCTTGATTTTGTGTGGTTAATATTCCACCACATTTCCTTCCTTCCCATGTCATGCTTATGTCATGCTATGATGTCATCTTTCCCTCCTTGTCCTCTTCTCATCGGTTGGGTGACATCATCCTCTCTAATCCCTTTGATTAACTTCCTAATTGTTTGCCTAATGACCGCTGATCTGTTATACGGTTCGCTTAACTTTCGTTTTCGTTTATCGTTTGAGGGATCATACCCGTGATCTTATTACGTAGGTTCCCTTAACCTTTCTCAATATATTATATTCCTTTTATGATCCTCTCTTATAATCCTTTAATTTAAATCCTTTTTATCCTGTTACCTTATACTCAATTCTTTCCGTATCTAATGGATTTCCGGGAAAAATCAAAGTGTTCGGAATTGGATTCTGATGATCTTTACATACACTTATATACCATGTAGAGTACTAATAAAATCTCAGAATATCCAAAACAGAACCCCTACATAGTGTGGCATGAAAAGTTTTCTCATTCAGCTAAAACACTATTCACAAGGGTTACAAAAAGTTCAAAATTTTGGGGGTTATTACATTTTCCGAATACTACTTGAACTACCATCGTTCAAGTTATAATTAGTTCGTCCCATTGATGAAGCTACAAGACAAAACTTGTATATAATCAATCTTTGGAATATCATCAAAATGAAGTTACGAGATAATTCATTGGATGAAAACATCAATTTAAAAAACTCGACCCTGCCAACACAAAACAATCGCCCAGCCGTAGCCTTTCTATCGAAGGGCTCTGGGTAGTGTTGCAGAAATATCCAATTGGATGATGAACTCATTACGGGAGTTTGCCGCGCCAGGAAGACCACTCATGATGATCAGTCGCTGTAGTGCAACCCCACCATTTTCTACATGTAGAGGAGAACCTGTCGGATTTACTTATCAACCGAACACTGGACTCCTAAGGAATGGACCATCTTAGCGGAACTTCCAGGCCATTTGGGCCAATATAATAAGGCTGGGCCGGCACCACTCGACCACTTATGCCACTCCTAGTTCAGATGAAATCCATGACTCTGAAACGTAAAGCTTGTCCCCCCTTTCCCCAAGTAGAAACTTGTTGATACGACTCCACCAAGAAGTCGTATCTAGTTGGAAAGGAAAACTCACCGATATTTCCCAGGCGGTGCCTGTTAATGGATTAACTTGTTCTAAGAATTTTACTTCCCGAGTGTTGGGTAAGTAATCAAAAACTCTTTTATCAAAACAGCAACCTTGTTGTGAATATAAAACAAACCACAGAGCCAGATCCCTCAGGTTTTGAGCGAGTATTTAAATCCCCTTCGAAAGGAGGATCTTAAATATAAAAAAATGAGTTTTGGGATCCGCCCTAACTTTTTAAAATCATTTTGAAGACTCGAAAACATTTTAAAAAATGTTTAGAGTAACGCTGATTTAACAAAATAAATCAGTCCCGATATGTTAGAAAGTATCTGAATATTATTATTTAAATAATATTCCCATAAGGGTGATCCTTATAAAAATAATCGAGGTAGGAGTTTTAAAACTCATACTTGAAATGAATAATAAATAACCAAAGTTATACTTATACGAAAGTATGATCTTTATTTGAATAATCGAAAATAAGTTTGATTATCGAAATATTATTCTTTAATAAAATAAAGAATATTATTTAGTAAATAAGCGGAGTCATAAGTCCTCGAATGAATATTCAAAAATAATATTCATTAAATAAAATAAACGGAGTCATATGTCCTCGAATGAATATTCAAAATAATATTCATTAATATGAATAAACAGAGTCATAAGCCCTTGAATGAATATTCAAAATAATATTCATTAATAAAAATAAAGTTATCGAATAAACCTTATTCGATTCATAGTTTTGAAAACTAACTATATATATATATATAAATATATAAAATATACTCGGGAACATCGACTCCCGGTTTTAGAAAATGTTCACCTTTGGGTCCCCTATACTAAGGGTATACGCAATTACTGCTTATCTCTAGCATAGGTATTAGCAACTATAAGCATTGGAATCAACAGATAGATATCAAGATTACGAAACAGACATGCATATATCCCATATCAGCATGCTCCAATATATCGCAAGATTTGCTAATTAACCATCATGCATCTATGACAAGATAATGCATATACATATATACATCACAACAACAGTATAACGGGTAGAAAACTTGCCTGAGCGACTGGGGGTGATAAAAGGCTTGGGACGAGTCTGGTAACCTATAAACAACATATAAGTTGGAATTAAATCAAAGTCGCTTATGAATCTATACTTTAACCAATTAGACCCTAACGTTCGCTTTTGCGCTTAACGATTCACTTAAGTCGCTCGAGTACCCTCAGCTCCACCATTTTTAATAAATTAACCATTAAGGGTTTTAAGGCGATTCTTTCGCGAGTACCCTACCAACTGCCTAATCCACTTTCCATAATTGTTTTATACTCCAATTAGTCAGTTAAGGGCCTTAAGCAAGGTTTTAAGGTAAGGCGAGGGGTAAGGGTTCGGTCGCGAAACGTCGTTACTTAAAACGGTCGTTTCTCCTAAAACGTAAATCGGATTCAAGCGAGCCACATATCAAAACGAAGCTCGTAACATGAACTATCAGAACATTGCAATGCTCAAAACCTAACAGTGATTTCACGGGTCCTGATGTTAAGAACAAAAGCAGTCTAAGGTAAATCGGGCATTACGACGGCTATGTTTACGCGATTACCAAATTTGTACAACTCCAAATCAATCCACAATCAACCACAAATCAACCCATAACCACCAATAAAACCAAACTCCATCCATACTTCATTACAACAGTCCCAACATCTCAAGATTTACCAATTTATACTACCCCTAAACATGAACTAAAGCTATACTTAAGTTCATTAACCAATAATCAAGATTTACAACTCCAAACTCATTATAAATCCAACCCAACTCTAAATATACATGAATAATACTTCCCAAGAACTAAACCAAGCATAAAAACTCTAAATATACAAAAGTAGGGCTAGGGTATGAGATTATACCTTCCTTGGTGAGTAAAAGTAACTAAGGAGCTTGGAATCACCCTTGAAAGTCCTTACCAAAGCTTAATCTACTCAAAAACACAAGATTAAAATTTCAAGTTCTTGAAAAACACTATTCACTCTCTTCTTCCATGAATTTTAGGAAGAGATTGTGAAGGAATTTGAAGCTTAGACTTATAGGATATCTATATCTATGTACAAGGAACCTTAGATAATTACCTCACTAATCAACAAAGCTTGGAACTTGGATTTGAGTTTTTTCTTCCTTTAAAATGGATAAAGGCCGAGAGCTTCTTGTTGGAAATGAAGGTCAACTTTGTGTTTTTGTGTTATGAATTGTTTTGTTGGTTATTTTGCCTTTTGTTTTGCTAAATTACCTTTTAACCATGGTAAATTTTGTGTGGTTTATAATCAACCAACACTTCCTTCCCTTTGGTCATGCTTATGTCATTTTCCTATGTCATCTTCCCTCACTTGTCTTCTTCTTGTTGGTGTGGTGACATCATCATCACTAAACTCTTTGATTAGCTCCTAATTACTTGGCTAATGACCGCTGATCTGTTATACGGTTCGCTTAACTTTCGTTCTCGTTTATCGTTTGAGGGATCATACCCGGGATCTTATTACTTGGGTTCCCTTAACCTTTCTCAATACATTATATTCCTTTTATGATCCTCTCTTATAATCCGTGATTTAAAATCCTTTTAATCATGTTACCTTATACTCAATTTTTTCTGTATCTGGTGGATTTTCGGGAAAAATCAAAGTGTTCGAATTTGGATTCTGACGATTTTTATATACACATATATACCATATAGAGTACTAATAAGATCTCAGAATATCAATAAAAGAACCTCTACAAAGTGTGGCATGAAAAGTTTTCTTATTCAGCATAATCAGCAAAAACACTATTCATAAGGGTTTCAAAAATTCCAAAAATTGGGGTTATTACAGAATGCCACGTGGCTCCTGCTAACCTTCTTATAAACACATGGTTCATCTTCATTTTGAATAAAGCCAAATTCTTTGACTGTTTCATCAAAATGACGATTCCATCTCCTTGAGGCTTGCTTCAATCCATAAATAGATCGAAGCAACTTACAGACCATCTTAGCAAACTTGGGATCGACAAAACCCTCAGGTTGTATCATGTATACATCATCTTCAAGGCTCCCATTTAAGAAAGAGGTTTTGACATCCATTTGCCAAATCTCATAGTCATAGTAAGTAGCTATTGCTAGCAAAATTCTGATGGACTTGACCATAGCAACTGGTGAAAAGGTCTCATCATAGTCTATACCATGAACTTGTTTGAAACCTTTTTCCACCAGTCGCGCTTTATAGGTCTGTACTTTACCATCCATGTCAGTTTTCTTCTTGAAATCCCACTTGCACCCTATAGGTTTTACCCCTTCAGGTAGATCAACTACAGTCCATACTTTATTTTGATACATGGATTCCATTTCGGATTTCATGGCCTCTAGTCATCTCTCGGAGTATGGACTGTTCATAGCATCTTGGTAGGTAAGAGGCTCATCATTATCTATGAGCATTACATCATCATCTTGAGTCAAGAGAAATCCATAATATCTCTCTAGCTCATGACGAGCCCTATTAGATCTATGAACAACCTGTGTTTCTGGAGCAGGAATATCTTGATGTACTTCCTACCCATTTTCCAACTCTGGTTCAATATTATTTTGTAAAACTCGATCTTCATCGAGATCTATAGTCCTCCCACTAATTTTCTTTGAAAGTAACTCTCTTTCAAGAAATACAGTGGTTCGAGCAAAATTGGGGTTATTACAGAATGCCACGTGGCTCCCGCTAACCTTCTTATAAACACATGGTTCATCTTCATTTTGAATAAAGCCAAATTCTTTGACTGTTTCATCAAAATGACGATTCCATCTCCTTGAGGCTTGCTTCAATCCATAAATAGATCGAAGCAACTTACAGACCATCTTAGCAAACTTGGGATCGACAAAACCCTCAGGTTGTATCATGTATACATCCTCTTCAAGGCTCCCATTTAAGAAAGAGGTTTTGACATCCATTTGCCAAATCTCATAGTCATAGTAAGCAGCTATTGCTAGCAAAATTCTGATGGACTTGACCATAGCAACTGGTGAAAAGGTCTCATCATAGTCTATACCATGAACTTGTTTGAAACCTTTTTCCACCAGTCGCGCTTTATAGGTCTGTACTTTACCATCCATGTCAGTTTTCTTCTTGAAATCCCACTTGCACCCTATAGGTTTTACCCCTTCAGGTAGATCAACTACAGTCCATACTTTATTTTGATACATGGATTCCATTTCGGATTTCATGGCCTCTAGTCATCTCTCGGAGTATGGACTGTTCATAGCATCTTGGTAGGTAAGAGGCTCATCATTATCTATGAGCATTACATCATCATCTTGAGTCAAGAGAAATCCATAATATCTCTCTAGCTCATGACGAGCCCTATTAGATCTATGAACAACCTGTGTTTCTGGAGCAGGAATATCTTGATGTACTTCCTACCCATTTTCCAACTCTGGTTCAATATTATTTTGTAAAACTCGATCTTCATCGAGATCTATAGTCCTCCCACTAATTTTCTTTGAAAGTAACTCTCTTTCAAGAAATACAGTGGTTCGAGCAAAATTGGGGTTATTACAGAATGCCACGTGGCTCCCGCTAACCTTCTTATAAACACATGGTTCATCTTCATTTTGAATAAAGCCAAATTCTTCGACTGTTTCATCAAAATGATGATTTCATCTCCTTGAGGCTTGCTTCAATCCATAAATAGATCCAAGCAACTTACAGACCATCTTAGCAAACTTGGGATCGACAAAACCCTCAGGTTGTATCATGTATACATCCTCTTCAAGGCTCCCATTTAAGAAAGATATTTTGACGTCCATTTGCCAAATCTCATAGTCATAGTAAGCAGCTATTGCTAGCAAAATCCTGATGGACTTGACCATAGCAACTGGTGAAAAGGTCTCATCATAGTCTATACCATGAACTTGTTTGAAACCTTTTTCCACCAGTCGCGCTTTATAGGTCTGTACTTTACCATCCATGTCAATTTTCTTCTTGAAATCCCACTTGCACCCTATAGGTTTTACCCCTTCAGGTAGATCAACTACAGTCCATACTTTATTTTGATACATGGATTCCATTTCAGATTTTATGGCCTCTAGCCATCTCTCGGAGTATGGACTGTTCATAGCATCTTGGTAGGTAAGAGGCTCATCATTATCTATGAGCATTAAATCATCATCTTGAGTCAAGAGAAATCCATAATATCTCTCTGGCTCATGATGAGCCCTATTAGATCTACGAACAACCTGTGTTTCCGGAGCAGGAACATCTTGATGTACTTCTTGCCCATTTTCCAACTCTGGTTCAATATTATTTTATAAAACTCGATCTTCATCGAGATCTATAGTCCTCCCACTAATTTTCTTTGAAAGTAACTCTCTTTCAAGAAATACAGTGGTTCGAGCAACAAACACTTTGTTCTCGATAGGATTATAGAAACTATACCCTTTAGTTTCTTCAGGATATCCCACAAAATAACATTTATCCAATTTTGGTCCCAGCTTGTCAGACACGAAGCGTTTCACAAACGCTTCGCATCCCCATACTTTCATAAAAGACATGATGTGATGTTTCTCAGTCCATATCTCATATGGAGTCTTTTGAACCGATTTAGTTGGAACTCGGTTTAGTGTATATGCATCCGTTTCTAGAGCATAACCCCAGAAACTTATTGGAAGATCTGCTAGACTCATCATCGATCGCACCATGTCCAACAAGGTACAATTTCTCCTCTCAGAAACTCCATTCCATTGAGGCGTTCCAGGAGGAGTAAGTTGTGATACGATACCACACTCCTTCAAGAAACCTTTAAACTCGAGGCTTAAGTATTCTCCTCCACGATCTGATCGTAGAACTTTTATACTTTCTCTTGTTTGCTTTTCCACTTCAGCCTTGTATTCTTTGAACTTTTCAAAAGAATCGGATTTGTTCTTCTAAAGATACATATATCCATATCTACTGAAATCATCAGTAAAAGTAATGAAGTAGTAAAAGCTACCTCTTGCCATCATACATATTGGACCACATACATCACTATGTATAAGTCCTAATTGTTCGGTGGCCCTTTCACCTTGTCCGGTAAAAGGAGCTTTATCCATTTTGCCAATGAGACAAGATTTGCATTCTTCGTATGATTCAAAATCAAACTTATCCAAGTAACCATCTTTATGTAATTTGGAAATGCGTTTCTCATTTATGTGACCTAAACGACAATGCCAAAGGTATGTTTGATTTGAGTCTTTCATCTTAATACATTTATTATCATTATTTATGTTATAGACAGGAATATCTATATCAAGAATATATAAACCATTAAACAAACGTGCAATCCCGTAGGTAACATTATTGAATGAAAAGGAACAACAATTGTTCTGAATCAAAAATGAAAAACCTTTCTTGTCCAAACAAGAAACCGAAATAATGTTTCTGCAAATCGCAGGCACGTAAAAACAGTTATCTAGTTCTAAAACAAGCCCAGTGGGCAACGATAAATGATAAGTCCCTACAGCTAAAGCAGCAACCTTTGCTCCATTGCCAACTCGTAGGTCGACTTCACCCTTCGCCAATGTCCTACTTCCCTGCAGTTCCTGCACATTTATACAAATATGAGAACCACATCCAGTATCTAATACGCAAGATGTAGAAGTAGACAAAATGACTTCATTAACATAAATACCTGAATCAGAAGCAGTAACAACAACCTTCTTCTTCTTCAGATCCTCCAAATAAGCATGACAGTTCCTCTTCCAATGACCTGGTTTCTTGCAATAGTGACAATCACCAACCTTTGGAACACCACCTTTAGGCTTCAAAGCCTTGGTCGGATCAGGTTTCGGATTGGCATTTGATTTAGATCACATCTTCCTCTTGCCTTTCCATTTACCCTTTCCTTTGGGCTTCCCCTTATTCACCATCAACATGGGAGCAGGGGATGTCTTCTGTGTTAGTGTATACTGAAAATATTTATTTGAAGTATGTACATTTATTTCTGGCCAGTTTATTTGAGAATCATTTGAATGTTTACATGTTGTCTAATATTATATATTGTGAACAATCTAGTATCAAATGGGATACAGAATATTAGATTGTTAAATACGGTTATATAATATAATAAGGTTCACATCACAGGTGGTGTTGGACAATCCACTGGTATGGCTGTAGTATTATTTAGATTAGTTTATATTGACTAATAAATAATACTAGTATACTTTGTGTATATTGAACATGATCAAATTTAGAATTGTTCCCTTAATACTGATTAAGAAGGAGAACTAAGATTCTATGTTATTATTAATGCTTAGGTTCTTAATCCGGAAATAGTAATTGACACATGTATATTATTTACATGCTTTGATTTATATATGAAATAATTCTTTTGAATTATATCATTATATTTTGGGTGATGGAATTATATACATGGTGGATATTATTTATTGAAGGAATTCATGTCCTGATAATATTCGGGTTAATGATGTCCCCTTGAAAGCTCAAAAAGATTTAATTATGTGAAACCCTGCAGGTGGAATTTATTCTGGCATAATTAAATAAAGGTTGAGTGGATGATCAAGGATAAAAGATATTAATTAAATAAATTATCAGTAATTTATTTAATTAATGGACATATGATATTTTAAACATGGGGAATTTAATAAGCAAATAATATTGGAACCGAATTAATTAAATTACGGTATTAGGAAAGGTAGTGCAAATATTAATTCTTTAGTGGATTGAATTAATATTTAATTACATTGGGCTAGGCTCAAGATGTAATTAGAAGGCCCAACCTAATTATCCATGGTCCCTATTGTAGCCTATATATATTCTTATACTCTTCTTGCTTGACAATGGTGTGCAAACATATTGTAGCCACCAAGAAGCAAGAAGAGAGGATAACTTGAGAAGACGGAGGCCACACTTCGCTCAAGGGAATTTGGGAATACAATAGAAGAGCGTGGAATCAACCATTAACAAGGTAATCTTCTTTTCGTAATCTTTATCGTAAAACGTAGTAACACCCCAAGTCCGTGGTTCCCAACAATTGGTATCAAGAGCCTGGTAATGGGTTCTACGTTTTATGATATAATGTCCATGTCATAATTATATATGCGTGTATATAGTATTTTGCTTGTATTGGTTTTGATGCAGATTGTTAATCCACTATTATGGCCATGTATATTTTAATTATGTGTTTGGGTCCCACGTGGTTTAATCGTGGTTAATTTTTGTTTTGGTTTCCACGTGGTTTAATCGTGGTTGTAATTTACACGAGGGTTGATCGTGTTAAAATAGATTTTACAAAATTAGTTTTGTATTAGATCTATTTTTTTGTAATTGTTCCGGGTATTTTGTAATAGTTATGTGCGATCGGAAATCAATTCCGGTAGTTTTTTTTGTTCCGCTGTGCGATTACATGGGGCTGCTGGGGTGTTGGGGCTGCTGGTGCTGCTGGTGCTGCTGGGGCTGCTGGGGCGCTGGGGCTGCTGGGGCTGCTGGGGGCGTCGGGGCGCGCTTGGGGCAGATTTTTTTTGAGAGCTGGATTTTTTTTCAAAGGCCATAATAGTGGAAAATTTATTTTAATTTTTTCCATTAAATTTTAATTATTGCTTTAATTTATTGATTATGTGTGTCGTTAATTATGTGTGTAATTCTTTTAAAATTACATGTTTAACTTAATTAGGACGACATGGACATAAATTTTAATTATTGCTTTAATTAAATATTATATGTTGCTAAAATTATGTGTGTATTTTGAATGCATGATTAGACATAATTATAACAACATAGAGCCCCATTTAATTTTAAAATTCCTCAATTTTAATAAAAAAAAAATTCTAAGTAGGAGAGGGAATTAATATGAAATTAAATCCCATGGTCTCCATTATTGGTTGTAGGTAATTTAACATAAAGACGAATATAAATTATATATACGTCACCCATCGTGGCATGTAATTTATGGTGTCTAGAATGTTATAGAAATTACTAGAAAAAACTTCTTAAATTAATAAATTTTGAAAGGAATAAATACGGATTTTCTTTATTTCTGATTTGGGGCGATTTTGTCAAAAACGGGTTCATCGAACTTGTAAGGCTGTGGGTTTTAAACGAGACCGATGTGACTCCTCCACTACCTGGAAATCAAACCATTGATAAATATTGAATTGAAGTATTCTATTCAAGGGAAAATTACGAATATTGGAAGGTATACACGCCACCCATCGTGGCGTACCAAGTTCCATAGATTTCGAATAATTTAAGATTTGATGATGGTATACACTTAGCTATGAAAAATAATATAGTCCACCCCAACGTGGCATATTGTTTAGTAATAGGACCGAAGTAACATTTAAATAAAATTAGGTGGTATACATGTCACACATCGTGGCGTACCAGAAGCTTATGGTGTTTATATGTTAGTGCATTAAATTTTAATAATTGTTAGAGGAAACAAGAGATCTTAATAATTAATGCACCCTTATTTATATGATGTTTTTATACATGATTCTCAGGATAAAATGGGTTTTAATCCACTGTTCACCATACTTAAGGATAACAAACTTACCGGACCTAACTATATTGAATGGAAACGAAATTTGGACATTGTGTTGACTGCTGAGGAGTACAAGTTTTGCACTTATGAACCCAAGCCTGAACAGCCTGCTGCTGATGCTCCTGAAGATGAGAAAGAGTATTATAAACGGTGGATTAAGGCTGATGAGATGTCGCGATGTTACATTTTGGTAGCAATGTCGGGTGTTTTGCAGCATCAGCATCAGTCTATGGCCACTGCTTCGGATATGCTCTTTAATCTCAAGGAACTTTTTGGAGATCAGAATAGGGCTGTTAGGCAAGTAGCCATGAAGGCTTTAATGAACACTCAGATGGCTGAAGGCACACCTGTAAGGGATCATGTTCTCAAGATGATGTCGCATCTGAATGAGATAGAGATCCTTGGTGCTGAACTTGACGGGGAAACCCAGATTGACATTATCCTTATGAGCTTGTCCAAGAGTTTTGAGCAGTTCTGCTTGAATTACAACATGAACAAGAGGCAGTATAGTCTCGCGGAACTGCTGACAGAACTTCAGGCAGCTGAAGGATTATTTCGGCAGAGTGTTCAAGTGAATGTGGCTGAGAAAGGTTCTTCTTCTAAGCCGAAAGGTATTAAGAAGAAGAAAAAGGCTCAGACACAGAAAGCTGTGAAGGCAGTGGGAGTTCAGGGTGGTGTGAAAAAGCCTAAGGGAAAGTGCTTCAGATGCAAACAGTCAGGTCACTGGAAATAGGATTGTCCTCTTCCTAAGAAGACAAACAATACTGGTATGTCTCTTTCTCTAGTTACAGAAACATTTATAGCGGCTATATCTACGAGCACTTGGTGTGTAGATACAGGAGCCACTGATCATGTTTATAATTCTATGCAGGGGTTCCAACTATCCATAATGCTTAGAGATGGTGAGATATACGTGTTCATGGGAGATGCTACGAAAGTAGCAGTAGTTGCAGTAGGAGTTATTCATTTATCTTTTGGTTCTGATAGGATTTTGGTTTTGAACAATTGTCTTTATGTACCTTCTTTTAGAAGGAATTTAATTTCGGTTTCTAAACTTGCTTTGGATGGTTATAATGTTTGTTTGGATCGTAATGTTTCTATTATGATGAATAAACGAATTATATGTTCCGGTACATTGTAAGACAATTTGTATATAATTAATCCTAGTCAGCCTGCACTGCAACTGCAATTTAGGGGATTGAACAACACATCTTCTAACTCTACTAAAAGAAAGGAACCTTCTAGTTTAAACCAAACATATCTTTGGCAATTGAGATTAGGTCATATTAACTTGAGGAGGATTCAAAGACTGGTAGTAGACGGGCCTTTAAGCTCATTGGCAGTGGAGCCATTTCCAGTTTGCGAATCCTGCTTGGAAGGTAAAATGACTAATAGGCCTTTCAAGGCAAAGGGGAATAGAGCCAAACAAGTATTAGAATTGGTTCACTCTGATTTATGTGGACCCATGAATATCCAAGCAAGAGGTGGTTATGAATATTTCGTCACTTTCATTGATGATTATTCTAGATATGGGTACGTTTATTTGTTGCGCCGTAAGTCTGAGTGCTTTGATAAGTTCAAAGAGTACAAAGCTAAAACGGAGAAGCGACTTAATAAAAGTATCAAGACACTACGATTAGATCGTGGTGGCGAATACTTGCTTGGAGAATTTAGGGAATATTTATCAGAAAATGGGATAGAATCCCAGTTAACTGCACCAAACACACCCCAGCAGAACGGTGTAGCAGAGAGAAGGAACCGGACTCTTTTAGAGAGTGTTAGATCGATGATGAGTTATTCGGATTTACCCAAGTCGTTTTGGGGACATGCCTTAGAGATAGCAGCTTATCTTCTGAACATAGTACCTCTTAAGTCGGTTCCTAAAACCCCCTTAGAATTGTGGACCGGGGATATACCGAGTCTAAGACATATTTGAATATGGGGTTGTCCAGCACATGTGCTGAACAAGAACGCGACTAAGTTAGAATCTCGTACAGAAGTAAAGTTGTTTGTAGGCTACCCCATGGGAACGAAAGGATATTTATTTTATAGTCCGAAGAATCGGGATGTCATTGTTAGCACCAATGCAAGATTCTTGGAGGAGGAATATATAATGAATCACAAACCCATGAGTAGTGTCGTTTTAGAGGAACTAGTGGGAGGGACAAATAATACCCATGAAGCTGTAGTACAAGTAGAATAACCACAACATAATGTACAACCTGTCACTAATACCGCACCAGTGCCTCGTCGTAGTGGGAGGGTTGTTTAACAGCCTGATAGATTCATGTTTTTGGGAGAGTCTTCAGACTTGGTCCCTGGTGAACATGATGATGATCCACGTACATACGAAGAGGCAGTACAAGACAAAGATGCAGATCTTTGGCAAAAGGTGATGGAATCTGAGATAGAATCAATGTATTCTAATCAGGTCTGGGAGCTCGTGGAACCACCCAAAGGTATAAAACCTATTGGATGTAAGTGGATCTACAAGAAAAAGAGGGGATTAGATAAAAAGGTGAAAGCCTGGAAAGCAAAATTTGTTGCGAAAGGGTATACTCAGAAAGAAGGTATCGATTATGAGGAAACCTTTTCACCGGTAGTCATGCTTAAGTCAATCCGTATTCTTTTATCTATAGCAGCTCATCTCGATTATGAGATTTGGCAAATGGATGTCAAGACAGCTTTTCTTAATGGAAGTCTTGAAGAAACCATCTATATGCAGCAACCAAAAGGATTCACTAAGGAAGGCCAAGAGCATCTGGTATGTAAGCTTAAGAGGTCTATTTATGGACTTAAACAAGCTTCTAGAGACTGGAATATTCATTTTGATCAGGCAGTCCAGTCATATGGATTTAATCAAAGTCCAAGTGAATCGTGCGTGTATAAGAGAAGTGAAGGTAATGCAGTGGTTTTTCTAGTACTATATGTAGATGATATTTTACTCATTGGAAACAATATTGAGATGTTGTCATCAGTAAAGGCATGGTTGTTCAAACAATTTGACATGAAGGACTTAGGTGAAGCGACATACATCCTTGGGATCAAAGTTATAAGGGATCGCAAGAAAAGGATGTTGGATTTATCTCAAGAGCCCTACATTGATGAAGTATTAGCTCGTTTTAACATGCAGAACTCCAAGAAAGGTTGTTTACCTTTTAAGCATGGAGTTGCTCTATCTAAGAAGCAGTGTCCTTCGACACCTAAGGATATAGAGAGCATGAAAGCGGTTCCTTATAATTCAGCATGTGGAAGCTTAATGTATGCTATGTTATGTACGAGGCCTGACACCTGCTTTGTTGTAGGCATGGTTAGTAGATATCAGTCGAACCCAGGTCAGGAACATTGGAGTGCAGTAAAAACTATACTCAAGTACCTGAGAAGGACTAAGGAGTATATGTTAATTTACAAGGCCTCAGATCTATTTCCTTTGGGATATACTAATTCAGATTTCCAATTAGATAGGGATAAGAGGAAATCAACCTCGGGATATGTTTTTACTTTGGAGGTGGAGCCGTTATATGGAGGAGTGTAAAGTAGAAATACATAGCAGACTCCACCATGGAGGCCGAGTACGTGGCGGCCTCTGAGGCTGCCAAGGAGGCTGTATGGTTCAGGAACTTCCTTTTGGACTTAGATGTGGTACCTAATTTGCCTAGGAGCTTGATGGTGTATTGTGATAACACTGGTGCTGTGGCAAATTCAAAGGAACCACGAGACCACAAAGCAGCTAAACATATTGAACGTAAGTATCATCTCATACGAGGAATCGTAAAGCGAGGGGATATAGTTGTGGCTCACATATCATCAGAAGACAACCGAGCAGATCCTTTCACAAAGAGCTTGCCAACCAAGGTTTTTGACAAGCATGTGGAAGCGATAGGAGTCAGATGGATGAACACATAGATTTTTATGTAATAGTGGATTAAATAAACACTGATGTACATATAGAATATTTTGAGTATGAGTGGGAGATTGTTAGTGTATACTGAAAATATTTATTTGAAGTATGTACATTTATTTCTGGCCAGTTTATTTGAGAATCATTTGAATGTTTACATGTTGTCTAATATTATATATTGTGAACAATCTAGTATCAAATGGGATACAGAATATTAGATTGTTAAATACGGTTATATAATATAATAAGGTTCACAGCACAGGTGGTGTTGGACAATCCACTGGTATGGCTGTAGTATTATTTAGATTAGTTTATATTGACTAATAAATAATACTAGTATACTTTGTGTATATTGAACAGGATCAAATTTAGAATTGTTCCCTTAATACTGATTAAGAAGGAGAACTAAGATTCTATGTTATTATTAATGCTTAGGTTCTTAATCCGGAAATAGTAATTGACACGTGTATATTATTTACATGCTTTGATTTATATATGAAATAATTCTTTTGAATTATATTATTATATTTTGGGTGATAGAATTATATACATGGTGGATATTATTTATTGAAGGAATCCATGTCCTGATAATATTCGGGTTAATGATGTCCCCTTGAAAGCTCAAAAAGATTTAATTATGTGAAACCCTGCAGGTGGAATTTATTCTGGCATAATTAAATAAAGGTTGAGTGGATGATCAAGGATAAAAGATATTAATTAAATAAATTATCAGTAATTTATTTAATTAATGGATATATGATATTTTAAACATGGGGAATTTAATAAGCAAATAATATTGGAACCGAATTAATTAAATTACGGTATTAGGAAAGGTAGTGCAAATATTAATTCTTTAGTGGATTGAATTAATATTTAATTACATTGGGCTAGGCTCAAGATGTAATTAGAAGGCCCAACCTAATTATCCATGGTCCCTATTGTAGCCTATATATATTCTTATTCTCTTCTTGTTTGGCAATGGTGTGAAAACATATTGTAGCCACCAAGGAGCAAGAAGAGAGGATAACTTGAGAAGACGGAGGCCACACTTCGCTCAAGGGAATTTGGGAATACAATAGAAGAGCGTGGAATCAACCATTAACAAGGTAATCTTCTTTTCGTAATCTTTATCGTAAAACGTAGTAACACCCCAAGTCCGTGGTTCCCAACATTCTGAACGTTGGTCTCAGCAGTTTTCAACATAGCCAACAGTTCGGTGGGGTTCTTATCTATCTCATTCATATTGTAATTCATCATAAATTGAGAATAACTACTGTTTAAAGATTGCAAAATTAGGTCAATCTGGTGCTCCACATCAATCGGGGCACCCAACTTGGCAAGGTACTTAATATACCCAATCATCCTTAGAACATGCGGTCCAACCGGATCACGTTCTCCCTGCTTACATACATGCAACGATTTGAAAGTATCAAACCTCTCCTGACGAGCCTGTCCTTCAAACATACGTTTAAGGTGCTCAATCATATTATAAGAATCCATATTCTCATGTTATTTCTGAAGTTCAGCACTCATGGTCGCTAACATGAGACATTGAACATCCGTGTCATTATCGATATGTTTCTGATAAACATTATATTGAGCACGGAATGCTCCTTCAGTGAGAGGTGCAGGGCGAGGGATATCTATGACATAGAGCTTGCGCTCTTGTTTGAGGACAATCCTCAAGTTCCTCTGCCAGTCAAGGAAGTTTGTTCCTGTCAGCTTGTCCTTCTCAAGGACTGATCGCACAGAGAAGTTGTTTGAATTTATTGCCATTTGATATCTACAATGATTAAAATGCATAAGATAAATTAGTTTACAGAGGATTATTAAATTATGTTCAAGTGATTATTCATATATATTCAAAATATATATCTCCCACTATTTTATCAAATTAATAGCCCTAACTATTAATTCGGAAAGAGTATCTTCTATATACTACCACACTTGACACAGATTTTTCTAGGAGCATATTTATTAGGTTTGTAATTATTGTGTTTATTAATCCCTACTTTACCATTTCTACTGTTTTTCTTTTTAGTCTCTGTTTTTACCTCAATCTTTTCAAGTCTGTCACTTAACTGTTTGACAGTCATGTGACCAACATTAGCCTTTTTCCCTTTCTTAACTTGATTCGATTCTCATTCAGCTTAACAAGTTTGGCTTTACTGATAGGCTTGCTCACAACCGAAGGATGAGGATTTTCATCATTCGGCGGATAACCCTTTTTGTTATCAGACGGATGATCCTCATCATCCGTCGAGTCTACATCTGTTAGCACTCCATCCACCAAATTTGGTTCTAGTTTCTCTTTGTTCTTTTTCCAGGCTGCATCACAGAAAGACTCAATTCCTTGAACTTTGGTGATTTGAGCATGGACATCCCTAGATGTTTTCCATGCCTTAATCACCTCTTGTTCACGCTCGAGCTGCTTCTTCAAAATTTCTTCTTTCTTCAAGGACTCAGTTAATTCCTCTTTGGCAATCTTACACTCAATTCTTAACTTTTCAAAATCAATGAACTAAGACTCTAGCAAAATATTCCTCTCACTTAAAAACAAATTATTTTCTTTAATTTTAGCATTTTCTTTAGTAAGAGACTTAAGTGTAACATGCAAATGATATAACTCTGTAGACATGTCATTTATAGCATCATTACACTCAGCTTTAGATAAATGTGCAAGGTTTGTAGTAATTACCTGATTACTTGAAGAACTTGTTTCTGTTTCATCAGACTTGGCCATTCGAGCTAGATTGACATAGCTGACATCTTCATCTTCATCCAGACCATCTGCTGCCCAGTCATTTTCTTGTGTAATGAAAGCCCTTTCCTTTTGTTTGAGCAGCTCAAAGTATTTTTGCTTATAATCCACAGGCTCAAATTTTTCTTGCTGGAATCTGACTTCCTACACTCACTGGCAAAGTGCCCTGCCAAGCCACATTTGAAATATTTGAATTTTGATTTATCCACCATGTTTCTATTTGGCTTGGCTGCTCCAAAGTTCTTCTTGAACTTGAGCTTGGCAAATCTCCTGGAAAGAAATGTTAGGTGTTCATCAATGTCTTCCATGTCATCTTGGCTCAAAGAATCTTCACTTTCCACTGCAAGCCCCTTGCCCTTGCTTTCACAGACCCTTGAAGTTGACTCAACAACTTCTATCTCCATCTCCTTCTTTTTCTCTAATTCAGCAACTAGTGCAATGGATCCTCCTTTCTTCTTTCCTCTCTCTATCCTCTCATCTTGCTCTATTTCAAGCTCATAAGTTTTCAGGATGCCATACAGTCTCTCCAGTAAACTCCTTATAATCTTGTGAGTTTCTTAATGAGACTGTCATTGGTTTCCATTCCTTTGGAAGAGATCTAAGGAATTTCAGATTGAAGTCTTTTATCTGATAGACTCTTCCATGCAGTATTAGAGCATTTAGCAGTTTTTGAAACCTACTAAAAATGTCAGTGAGAGACTCACTTTCTTCATTATGAAAATGCTCATATTGCAGAATCAGTAGCTGCATCTTATTTTCTCTAACTTGCTCAGTGCCATCACAGATGATCTGTATTATATCCCAAACATCCTTGGCAGTTTTGCAGTTGATAATGTTGTCAAACATATCACCATCAACTCCATTAAACAGGATATTTATGGCCTTTTTATCCTTCCTGACTTGTTCAATGTCAGGATTAGACCATTCATGCCTTGGCTTGGGGAATGATGGCTCGTTTCCTGTTGCAGCTCTCATTGGAACATGAGGGCCTCTTTCTATGCAGTCAACATAGGCCTCATCTTCAGAAAGCAAATGAAGATCCATCTTTACCTTCCAATGATGGTAATTATCTTTATCCAGAAAAGGGATCTTGATTCCAACATCCTTCTTGTTCATCTTGCTGTATTGTTTTCATCTTTAAACTCTTTGTAAGTTAAGAGCTTTCTCTGATACCAATTGTTAGTCCCTTAAAAATATGACAAGAATTACAGAAGGGGGGTTGAATGGAATTCTTGAAACTTTTTCTTGAAATAAAAAAAATGTTTTAACTCGAATATATATATAAGTGTGAATTGATTAGCACAATGTGGAATAGTTACTTAAATGAATCAAAACACAAGTATTTAAAAACAAGAGTCTTTAAAAACTTTCTGGTGGATTTGAATGATTCCACCAGAGATATATAATATATATCGAGAGAACCCTGTGTGCAAAATGCTCACAGCTGCTTACAAAAATTGAACAACTAAGAATACAGAGAAATGCTAAGAATTCTGCTTACAAATGTTTCTCTGCTTGGTTGCTTAGATGGTTCCTTAGTTGCTACTTCTTGGTTTATGTATCACCAAGATTACAAAGTAATGAGACAGGATAATAAAACAAAACTATCTAGTCTATTACAATTCTGCTTCATTACTCTATTCCAGCATCGTTGAATATCTTCATAATATCATGGAAATGGCAATGCTTCTTTGTTCTCGAAAACCCAGTTGAATAGGCTACCACATTCCATTTGCATCCACTCGACGCATGTGACTGTGTTGTCACTGTCAACAGATATTTGAATTCTTTATCCATCGGGTTCATGATCATCCGTCGAGTTATTGATCATCCGTCGGGTTGTTGATCATCCGTCGAATTCATTGTTGTTTATCCGTCGGGTAGCAATCAGGCACTTGACTTCATTTCACTTATGCAGAATCACAAGACATCATCTATGTACAATTAATCAACCTATTCTGCATATCTAACTAAAGTCAACATGACTTAAGTACTACTACAGATTCTAAACAATGTGTATACAGAAATGTGCTACAGACTTATTGTTACATAAGCTACTCACTCGATGGATAATAAGTCATCATCCGTCGGGACTATATTGAGTCATCCGTCGGGATTATAAATCTTATCCGTCGAGTGCTACATAATTTCACTTAGTAAAATCTACCAAGGTGTTTTGTTCATGAAATCATTAAGTACGCAACATATACACAACACATATTTATTTGTCAATCCAAGTATCTGAAGGAACTCCTCAAAAAGTACAATCTAGAAGATTCTGCATCAGCAAGGACTCCGTCATCTACAGCTGTCAAGCTTGGACCATGTGAAAACTCCATTAAGGTAGATGTCACAAGCTACAGAGGTATGATTGGCCCATTACTCTAACTTACTGCAAGTAGACCAAATATTATGTATGCTACATGCTTATGTGCAAGGGTCCAAGCGGATCCTAGAGATACTCATCTCGTTGCTGTTAAACGAATCTTGAGATATCTTAAGGGAACACCAAATCTAGGTATTTGGTACCCTAAAGAATCTGGTTTTAACCTTGTTGGATATAAAGATTCAGATTACGCAGTAAGTGTTGTTGATAGGAAAAGCACCTCAGGGAGTTGTCAATTCCTAGGTAGCAGGCTAGTCTCATGGTACAGTAAGAAATGGCAAACAGTTTCCAACTCAACGGCCGAGGCTGAATATATTGCTGTTGGAAGCTGCTGTGCTCAGATCTTGTGGATTAGGAATCAGCTACGGGACTATGGCTCTGTATTGAACAAAATTCCTATTCTATATGACAATACAAGTGTAATAGCCATCACCAACAACCATGTGCAACACATAAGGACCAAGCACATTGACATCAGGTATCATTTTATTAGAGAGAATGTCATTAATGGTACTGTTGAACTATTTTTTGTTCCAACCGAAGAACAAATAGTAGATATTTTCACTAAACCACTTGATGAATCCATATTTACCAGATTAGTTGGTAAATTGGGTATGTTGAATAGTTTTAGTGATTAAACTAGTTAATATCTCAGATCTGTTCTTGAATGAATTTACAAATGAATTTTTCATGAATGAAAAATTCATTTGCAAATTTATTTTATCATGTTTACCGTATTTCTTGCTTATTTCTATGTAATTTTTATTATCTTATCTTCTTTATTTATTCAACTTGTTATTTTTCTCTAAAAATATTTTTTAATGAATTTTATTTGCTAAAATTCAAAAGAAATCTATTTTTGGACTAAAATATAATTATTTCTGAAATATTTTAATTTTGTAAATATTTTCTGCATTTTTGCCATATTTTCATTAGTCTTTATTTGTCTATTCTGTAATTGTATATACTTTTTAAGTTATTTTTGCATATTTTATTTTGTTTTTAAAATCGTTTTTATGTTTTTATATATGTAACTGCAATGACAATCAGCAAGACTATTGCAATTGTCTTGCTGAAAGTCATTCCAGTATTAACTGTGTTTATTTTAATTTTCAGTATACTTTTATATATTTCTGCTTTTATTTTGTACTGGTATGACAATCGGTATGATTATCGGATTGTCATACCGGTTCTTTTTATTTTCTTTTAAAAATTAGTTTTATTTTATATTGGTATGACAATCGGTATGACTATCAGATTGTCATACCAGTTCCTTTTATTTTCTATTAGAATTCCAGTAGTTTTCCTGGTATGACAATCGGTATGACAATCCCGGATTGTCATACCAGTTGTAGTACTTAGGCTAATGTTTGTTTGTTTGTTTTCATTTCTTACAATCGATTAAAAAACATCTCTCTCTCTCATCTTCCAGTAACCGAACAGTCAAAACCGCCATTGTCACTATCCTTCCTTGCTCGAGTTTTTACTCAGCATAACATAAATTCACTCCTGTTATATATACATACACATATATACATACAGAAGTGCTGCCCAATTTTTTTTTAAAATCAAATCTCTCATTTAATTGGCTGTGTGTTCTTCAGTTTTTTCTTAAAAAAAATATATCCCAATTCATTTTTGGGCTTAAAAACTGGTATTGTGTTGTGTGTGATAGTGTGTGTCTTTTTTTGTATTTGTTTTTAAAATGGCTCTTCCTTTCCGTATTATCTCGCATAATCATGTTGGTTTTTTTAATCAAGATAATTGTAATGTTGAAAAATTTAAGCCGTGGATTAGATTTTTAAATGATCATTCGATTGTTAGCTCTCCTATTAAATCAAATGTTCTATTAAACATCGACTTGCTTAGACTGATTTGCACAACTTCTACTGTGGCCGCTGATTCTAAATCTTTTTCATTCACTGTGGCAAACATACAGTATGTAGTTGATGAAACAGTCATCAATAGAGCTTTAAATTTTCCAATGGACAATTTCTGTAATTTACCCCCTGCCAATGAGATTTCAAATTTTTTTGTTGCTATTAACTATCAGGGGGTGATTAATTTGACTAAACTGTCTAAATCAAATTTGGTTTCTGAATGGGATATTTTCTTCGATACACTTTCCAAAGTGTTTGCCAACTACACTAAATCCAATTTTCACAGCATCACTTCCACATTGCAGTATATTGGTCTTGCGGTTATTTTCAATCAAAGGATCAATTTTGGCAAATTACTTTTACCCATTCTTCTAAGACGTCTCACTGCAGCTTTGCATGATCATTCTACGAATCGTAGGGTTTCTTGCTACTACGCTCGATTTCTCATGCTTATAGCAGAACATCTTCTCACACCTAAGCATAAGGCTCTTTTTGCTAACTCATCAGTAGCTGAACCCCCTCCGGTAAGCAAAAAGATATACACACCCCAAGACACAACCTTTAAATTCATGCAAGTTCTAGTACTTGTATCTGCTTTCATGGCCACCTTCATTCCTTTACCAATTTTTAATCTTCCTGGTCATGAACAATAAACTCAACCTCCAGTGGTTCAAGCCACCCAGGCTCAAACATCAGATGCTCTTCCACTGCAGGTAATAATTCCTCACTCTCAACCTATTCCTACTTCTGATGTAAGACCCCCAGTGGTTGATAGGGCTGACCATGAAGTTGTAGAACCACAACTTCAATCCCAGGTCATAGAGCCAAACACAGAGTCACAACCTATCTCAAACTCTCCCCCACTATCAAAAATGTTACCGAGAAGGTTAGTTGGAAGTAGTGTGTTTTTAGAAGTGAATGAACCCTCAGCTCTACCTCCTCCCAAGAAGAGAAGAACATTTACTGAGGCATCTGAAAGCCCATACTTGTCCTCCCAACAGGACATGGACTTTCAAATGGCCAATAACAGTTACTAGAGATATTCTCTCAACAGGATGAATCTATTGAAATTCGTCATAGGGCCATGGCATCTTGTACTGAGTCAAGCACACTTCCATTACTCACAATGGAAGCATACATATAAATAGATGACACTCAGGACACAGAGAGAGGAGTGCATATTGAGTCGATTACAGTGCATGCCATAGTTACGGCAGAAGAGCAGTCACATGCTTCAGAGGGAAAATATGACTCTCAGCCACCTCTAATAGAGTCATTTTCTCCCCTCCCAGATCCAACACCTCTGGCTCCCTCACGGGATTCTCCACTCGCAGATTTATCTGGAGAAAGTGGAGGGCAACTCGGTCAGTCTATCCCTGAAGCAATTTAAACATCTATTTCCCATGAAAAGATAGATTGGTTGAGGACCGGGACTCGAGAATTCCCATTGCACCACCACTGACCTCTCTTGAAGAGGCTAGGGTGATTTCAATTGCAGGTACAGACGACTAGCAACAGGATGGCTCCTCACGAGCAATTATATTGAGAGAAACACAAGCACGTGAGATGAGTGAACCAAAAGCGAGAGATATTCGGGTGAGCGCACACAGACATAAACACTGAAAACCTGTTACGACCGGCATTTTATGTAATATTATTTGTGAATAATATTAAGTTAAATAAAAATATATTCAATGCTTGTACGTTTGTGTGAGTGAAAATTTCTGCATTATAAATTTGCTTTGGGTAGTATATGATTTTTCAAAGCAAGAATTTATTTAATTTCTTTATTTTTGATTTATAAGGAATATTCTAAGCTTTGGAAAAATTTTCTTTTAAAAGACATTTTGTACACAAATTTTGAAAATGATTTTTATAAAGTCTCTAAAAATCCAAGTTATTTTATGGTATAAATTTTATAATTTTTGAACTTGTACTTTATTATATAAAAATAAATCTTTGGAAATTAGTTGCTTAATAATTATCAAATTACATGAATAACCTTGCATGCAAACTCTCTTCTATTTAACCAAAGGGCAAAGAAGACATTCTCCACCCCACTAACTCACATTTTGCTAGCCAAATTACCTCCTTGACCTTGCATGCAAACTTGCCTAACTTTAGCTAGAGGGTTACTCTTGTCATTTCCTAAATCCACTCACATTTAGTCTAGTCAAAGACATAAAAACAAAACTAAAGTGATGATCACTCCATTTTCACTCCACCCTCCCCTTTTCTCCTCCCTCCCTCTCGGCTCAACCCTCACTCTCGGCCATCCCATAGCCGAGGCCCTCCATCCCCTTCATTTCTTCATTCTTTCACCCAAACAATCATCTTATATTCAAGTAATTTTACTCCCTATATGTTATTCTTATATATTTCAAAAGTATAGAGTGAAAAACCTATGTTTTGACCTTGCATGGTGATGTTTTTGTTAAACTCAAAGTGAACCTCCTTGATTCTTGTGAATCTAAGGCTTTCACCATGAGTTATAGTATCATAGGGTCAAGAATGGCTAGACATAAGAGTGTTACACCTATGCGAATGCTGTTTTTACCCTAATCCATTCGGCCATGACTTGATAGGAGCCGAATGGATGGTGTTTTGTTGCCTTGTTAACATTTTTGTGTATTTTGTGATGATAACATGAATTTTGTAGTAAAGTCTTGATAAAATCCTTTTGCATGCTAGTTGATCATTTAGTTGTAATCCATGTTAGGCT